>NW_009917913.1:457-13166 GCF_000696875.1 Nestor notabilis | reverse complement strand
TCTTCCACACTCAGTTATTCATCCAGAACTCCCCCCACAGTACAATAAATATCATCTAAAGTCATCTGGATCAGTCCTTAATGACTGCATCAACCATGTCAACTGCAGCGGGAAGCTGGGGAACTGCTAGATACCCCCACATTCCACTCACTTCTTCAGAGTGTTGCTATGTACCCCAAAAATAAACCAGATTATTTAAGTAGGTTATAATATCCTCTGGAAGACCAAAGTCACAAAATCCAGTATTTCATTAAAACATGGTCATCCAAGCAAACCAAACTCCTGTGTGTCATCCAATCCTGAAAAAGCACAGAGAAGTAAATATTAGAGATGAGGAAGATTTTATCTCCTATTCAGTACACACTCTACAGTGCGGCACAAGGATTTAATGCACTTTTAAGCCTATTGTTTCTGTGGTGCAACTATTCTTGCTATAAAATGCTGTTGAAAACCAGATCGATATACAGTGGAACATTCTTCCTGGCAAAATCCCAGTAGCTGCCCTCCGGATTTGCTCATTCCGACACAGCTGAAGACAATCCCCATAGCTGGATGGACAGGCTCTCTAAATGAGTCCTGACTTGTGCGGCTGGTGAGGTTTTGTTGTTGTTTGGGTTGGTTTTTATTTTCGGAGTGTTTGTGTCTTTTTTTTAACATATACTTTGTGTCCACACTCTGAAGTGATCTGTGAATGCTCTTTTAGAAACAGCCACTTATCTCACAAACTTCATACCCAAAGAGACGGGGGAGATGGATTATGTGATTTAATTCCAAGACCAAAAAAACCCCTCCTGACATTCATTTGGCTTTCTGCAAGCCCTTTGGAAGGGCAGATACAGTTAAGAGCTCCAACCCCCTCCCCGCTTTGGGGAAGGGGGATGTTACAACACAAGAGAAACAATACCAATTGCTTTTTACAAAGCACACATTGCTCCCTTGCATGAGAATACAGCAGTACTATGGCTTTAACTGTAGCAAGCAGAAAGCAAAGGATGACTACTCAAAGTACCCAAAATCTTCATGCCAAAGCTTTAAAAGGTGGCAAAGATGAAAGATCCCAAATAACACCCTTTCACAGTAAGCGCACACAGAGCACTGAATCCATCTCTCAATGCATCTTTAAAGGATAAAATATTAAGTTTGCTAATATTTTCAAAGTACTTCCTCCTGCAACTTTAACCAAGCTTTCTTGTTTGGTTTGCTTTTCCTTTTTGTTTTAAACAGGCTTATGCAAGCTCCATGTAACCACTGATGAAGACGGGAAATTAATTCTGATTCTTAATTACTCTGCTCAAGTTGCAAGGGGAGTCCACGTACGCCAGAAAGTCCCTTGACACACATTTCTGCTCCATAACACACTACTTATGTTCACTGATGGCTTTGTGCAGTTTGACAAAACAGAAATGTAAGGAAAAATGAGTGCATTAGACCACTCCGACCATCAGACCACGTTCTAAGGATGCGACTAGTATGAGGAGCCCTCTCAATTCAAAACACCAATTCCCATGCTGCTGCTCCTCCTGAGATTCTCCTATGCGAGTGAAATTTGTACATGCTTCATTTGTTCCAGAATACTGAGGTGGTCACATCCTGACAGCCCATATTCATTCCTCTCTGCAAAATAGCCTGGCACCTGCAAAAGCCAGATTAATTCAGAATTGTCACTGTAGTTCACTTGTGTGACAAAAGGCAGAATTGTGCCAGACTGTAAACCTGTAAATTCAGTCTGTGCTTTGGTTTTACTTATACTGTTAATTTTGTCCTGCAGGAAAGCAAACAAGACCAGAGAGGGAAAAGATGAATGTTTCTTCATTTACTCTGAAGCCCAACTCTGAAATAGTGCATAATGCTTCCTAAAGACTGTATCAATATACCTGTTTCTACACAACAGTTCCAGGGGCGTAATCTGCAGAAGCAGCATGCTTTTTAACCACTTGCTGAACAGCTGCAATGGTTGACCTAGTTTCCATTTATTATTGCCTTGTGCTTTGTGTTGCCATTTACATCAGTGCTCACTGGTTGTAATGCAGTAGTCTCAAGGTGCATCTTGTGCCAAACCCAAGAGCAGCTTTATATGCTCCCCAAGAGAATACACAAAAACTGAAATCTCTTATGCAGTTCACCATTACGTTTATATTAGTACATCACAGACAGACACCTATCTTGGAGCTAGAAGGGTCTTCTTCTGAAGAGGCCGCTGAACTCTGCCCTTTCCTTTGGTAGCAGGAACAGCTTTCGTTTCCTCCGCTGTCTTACTGGCACTCCTGTGAATCAGTGGGGACAGTGGAGCAGGCAGGGAGAACCCCTCCAATTTTGCCATAATTGCTATAAATTGGCCAGGTTGAATGTACAGTCAAGCATGTGCTTTGTGTACAATGCAGTACCCTTAACCGAGTTCTCACAAACAAAAATTACCTGTTGCATCTGAACCCTTGAAGACTGTCAAAGAGTCCATAACCTTTGATGAGGGTAGATCTGCTTGTACAGTTGCCTAGTTATGGGCCCTGATGATCAGGCTGCGTGTTGTTTAAAAGGGATGGTACAAAAAAAGACTAGGAAAGTCAGTATATTGCTCTCTAAAGTAGAGACGGGGGAGTGCTGCAGTCTGAAAGATGTAATATGCAGGAAGTCACTTACAGCTCTACACACATGGTTCCAGTTTGACCTCCTGCATCTTTAAGTGATTTTCTAATATTTTTTACAAATAAGAACACTTGTATCAAACAGCTTTCCTCTGTCCCAAAGCAATTACGTAAAGAGTTAACAGGAAAGATTTAGGTGTACTTGCCTTGCTTTTTAGAGTATTTTCTCACACAGCACAGTGGTATTTTCCGTATGAAAACCCCGAGCCTGAAACAATACCCTATTATCATAATCTACTAAGACCTGTATTTCAAAACATTTTAGAAGTGGCTTTGGATTAGTCCTTAGCTGGCAGCCTCCTACCAGTATAAGTAGTAGAGAGTTACAAAACCACTGCCAGAAAACGAAGTTACAGAGTGCAATGCTGTCATCTGCTGGACAACGGTTGTCTTAACGCTCTCATTACTATTCCCAAAGATGCCATTACAAGCTTCTGAACATTCAAATCTATTTAGATCTATTTAATCTGATCAATTTAAGGAAGAGCAACAGATATTTTTGGATCAAGCATTTGTGCATACAGGTAAAGTACAGTAGCTCTACTTCTCTCTAATGGGATGGCCACCCAACACTCCGTAATAACCCACGTTTCCATGTGTTGCATACAATGCACCACCAAAGCCTTGCAGAATGTTCCTGCTGTCAGCAACAGGCCCCATAAGTAATGTTTCATGCGTAGTGACAGCTCTGGAAAAGGACATCCAAGCCTGCAGGGTTCTCTGGCTATGCACAAAGGAAAGCTGCACTGAGGGTGGACATCATCCGCACCAGCAGCTTGGGCTGGTGTTTACCAGGATGGTAAACATGACGCAAAACTTAGGAATCCATATTCTTAACTCATTTCTACTTCCTCACGTCTAATCACAGAATAACAACTTGTCCTCCCTTCCAAGTGATGGATACAGTCTGCTGCAGTTCCCAAAATTTATATCCAATTTGCCAAGAGACAACGTTTTTCAGCTGTGGGCCAAAACGAAGTGCTTTGCCCAGCAAAAGTCACTAAAGGAAAAAAGAAGGAACTCATGTGAAAGTACCACAACGTCATTTTCACTGTGACCCAGATAAGCTGCAGGAGCTAAATTTAGGTACATGTACAGAGAGCTCCTGTAGCATGGGCTACCCTGCACAACTGCTCCCCATGAAGCAGCCTGACATTAATGTCCCATCCTTTGCTGTTTGATTGGCACTTCTCAGATAAATTAGACTAAAGAGTTTATCGAGTGCAACACTTAAAGCACATGTCAGCTATTTTTGTTCCCATTTCACCAGCGTAAATCTGAAATAACTCAGCTTAGCTGAGGGAACATGGACCTCAATTTCTCTCCATGTAAACGAATGGAGGATGTGAGCCACTGCACCAAGTTTAGTAAAGCATGGCTTTACTAGATGCAGATGCTCAACAGTACAAGCCTGATATGCCCATGCCTTGCACTGAAGTACACAGGAACAGAATTACAACACACCACTACTGTATTAGATTAGTAGCTGGTAATCACTTTGAACAGATTGTAAGCAACCTGATGGGGAACACCAAATTGTAGAAACAGGTCTCTTCTCTAGAGGAGGACAAACTCACTCATGAGATGATGAGCATTCACAGCCTGCCTCTTTGTTACCACTTCTCTTTTCTTACAAAAAAGCCCCACCAAAAACATTCAGCCTCAATTATATCATCTAATTTGGTGCAGCTCCGAAGTAATTACAATGGATTTATGCTGCATCACTTACATTGATAAAAGGAAATTACCAGGAGATTGCAGAAGCATTTTACTGGACTTAATTCCAAGCACAAACTTGTAAGTGCTCTGTTGATGTCTGTCAGTTTGATTATGGTATGAATCACATACCAAGAAATACTACCAATTATGTGTTTCAAGGCAGTTTTGGTTCTAGGAGTCGCCCAAAGAGAAGGCAAACCCCCCCCTCCCCCCTTTGTTCAGAGATTAAAACATTCATCCTTAGCTCCATTTTCTTATGGGATGAAGGTGGCCAGATTTCAGGAAGGAATGACAGTAGAAAAAATTAGATGTACTGAGCTGATATTTTACACTTAAGTTAATAATTTGTGAACATTATGTTGTTTAACATGGACACAAGATGAAAAGAGTTTACCAGTACAAGACACAAACAGAAAGTGTGGGAAATGCAGTCACAGTAAGCTACAGCAAAGACTCATTTACTCAGAGTAGCTCATAAATACCCACTCAGTAAAGAATGAGCAAGAAGCATTTTTGCCAGATCAACACTCATATTTACCATTCCAAGCCAAGAAAACAGTAAAGACAGTAGATTTTACTACACAAGAGACAAAAGCAGTTGTGGGATTTTTTTTGTCCGCAGTGCAGTGGGCAACACAAGCTTGAAGATGCAGCCACCAGTGCTACAGGACAAAGGTTTGTAGGTCTAAAATCACCTAAGGCCGCCAGCATGGTTAGACTGATCCATGGTAACTTGAACTGACCACTAAGTCTTCATGGACCACCACTGGTCCATGAACATCAAGAAAACATCTGCCCTTTGAAAGCAAATCAACAGATGAGATCCAAGTACAAGGTGTACAGCACATAAGGAACTGAAACATCTCCTGTGATTTCAATGGATGCAGTTCCACTAAGAGTGGTATTTTTTCTTTCTCTTTTTTTTAAGCCTCCCCCAGAAGCCCAGCCAGATGGCTAAATGCTGCTACTACTAATGCTGCTAATACCCCTTCAGGATTATTTATTGAGTGGGACAGCTAAGACCAGCACTTTCATACCTTGTAATCACTACCAGTTTTTCTCCCCCAGTTTGTCTATATCAGTTATAATTTTCTTTCAGGATATGCCTTGTTAGACTCCAACACATACTGTTCACATCTACTCTAAGAGTACTACTTAGCCAATGCAAGCACAATTGAATTTAGATGTGTTGTTCTTATTTCAACTGTATCCAAACCCCAATTGTTATTGGAAACTTCTGGTCTAAGTTACTTTCCAAATTGACCCTTAAACCCCACTTTCTTGTGCTGTCCAGCAGTCATTTAATGGAGTAAGCTACAGGAATTTTCACCCCATTATCCCACGGATTAGCTTCCAGAGAAAATAAGCAACTTAATAAATAGAAATATTCCATATAAAAATTAAACAATCCAATTTGTACTTCAAACCAGCATTCACTGGAGACATCAAGGAATTCTAGTTTTCCAATCATCACACTGCATAAGGAAGCAATCTTGAGGCAAAAGCTTACCACGGGTCACCCTGATGAACACTGCAAGCTGTACTCCTCTACTCCTGACTCCATAGAGGTCCCACACCATCGATACCCCTCCCTACTGTGAAAAGCCTGGTACATATTAAGACAAGGCAATCTAAGCTCCAAGAGGAACTGAAAGATGCCCAAGCTACAGAATTTACTGTGCTAATGGTTCCATTCTGCTATTTGCCTTAATTTGCACCTCACTTGTGGAAGGGACCTGTTGATTCCTAAAGGTGCTCCTCATTCCAAATGAAGCCAGTGGAAGTCGGATAACTCAGTTACAGCGCTAGCCAAACATAACTCTTTGGACTACCTTGACTCCGTTTTATGCCAGAAGTTAAAAACATTATCCTATCAGATGACATGCAAGAAGATTGTTCAGGTGGCTCTTTACCTACAGAGTAGGAAACAAGTACTGCCTTATGTCATCAGCCAAACCTATCTATTTAAATACTAAATAAAATGCAAAGAGGAGAAAAACAATTTAGGATGAAGTTCTCTTCTTCCCGTGCATGAGGAATCTACCAGCAAAAAAAGGGGGGGGGAAAAAAAGGTTTTAAAAGTCACAGACATTTATTAGATCATCTTCCAAAGGAGCATTATGCTGGTTATATCCTCTAACCCAGAAGCCGTGGACCAGAAAGTCCCCTCTGACAGGCACAGCAGTCTTACACGATTTACTGGTCAGTGCACACAAACACAGACAAAGGAGATGATTGTGCCCCTCTGATCACAAGTGTCATCCAGGAGGATCGTTTCCAGTTTTAGCAGTGAATGTTCCAAACTGCTGTTGTTCTTCCCAGCAATTGTATTTTATGATTCTACTTCCATTTCCTTTACTATGTATGCATAAGGAGGCCTCTCTTTGGCCTGAATTATTTACCCTATAATTTGTGCTTCTGTTTTCAACTAGTATTTATTGCTGAATCATGCCAAAAATCACACGTACTGAATATTGCAGTGGGTCATACTTTAAAGCCCCATGAATTTCCTGGATTCCTTGCAGCCAGACATAAGCTTCCCATTACTTTGGGCCAATCTTTATCCCCCTATGGAACATGAAGTAAAATCACTGACATCAGTGAAAATTCACCCATTCATATTATACATTAATACGACATTTCAAAAACAGTCACCTCAATCTTGATTCCTGGACAGTTTGGCTTTTACTTTCAGAGCTATCTAGATGACAGAGCCTACTCCTGCAGGAATACTTCTAATACATTATACTCACAGTAAGAGTCCTGTTTGCTAGATATCCTTTACAACAGCCAGATGCCTAGAAGCAGGCAGACAAACATCAACATCAGGCTGGCTCCCCTAAACAGCTCTGAAAATGTGCCTGAATGTTGTAAGAAACCCATCAAAGGGCTAGGAACCCAAAGGCAACAGGGCAAAGACAGGCCATAGCATTCTTACACCCCCAATGAAACACAAGCCTTCAACTCCATAAAAAACCTGCATGGTTGAAGACACTATATGTTAAGAACTTAAGGAATAACGCCAAGTGTTTCCTTTCTCATAATAAATAGCGGGAAGTATTGGGTTTGGCTTAGTTATACTGCAGGCACAGAATAGCTCAGAGAATGACAGACACAATCAGATACACCCATCAGTCACAGCTGTATTTTAAACAGATGTAGGCTACTGTAGCCTTGCAAGCAGTTCAGTATTAGCAGTTAAATGTTCAAAGCTATTAGGGTCTTAAATACATATGCAAGCACCTATAAATCTCGGCAGATCTCAATGTAGGCATTTTTTAGTGGCATAGGTTTCACTGAGACACAGCCACCAAGCTTAACTGACTTTGCAAGTCTCAAGAAGGAACAAAATACCCCTGGGGTGTTGGGACTGGATCCAACTAAAAACTTGGCCACTGAGTTGGCCCAAGCTGCTACCACCCTACAGCCACCCGTGTCCACACAGCCCTGGGAAGTGCAGCACCTCCTGCCACTCCACAGGGATTTACAGGAACATTTCATAGCAGCACTGGGACTGGCATGGACCTTATGTTGCAGTGAAACACCCTTAGAGCACTTGACCAAAGCAGGAGACAAGTTGAGCCTCTCGGAAGGCAGCTGGGAATATCGGGACATGCAGGTAGGGAGGAAAGCATCTGGACGGGTGCTTCTTGCTTTCCCTAAAACAGTGCCAACCTCAAGGCAACTATCTAATGAGGTTGAGCCCCTCATGAGGTGGAAGGTGGGGCAGAAACAAGGTCAGTGCAAAGAGGCAGAGCAGCTCAGAGCATGCAAAAGATCCTGAATCCGGGCACTTAATACAGACATGTGCCACTCACCTTGGCTGAAATCCAGCACCCGTTTCCTAGAAAACTCCCCTAAATCTTAAGTGTGCATATTTTCACTTCAAGGAGACATTCAGGTTGCTGCAACAATGGGACAACACCATTTTCTAGGATGCAGCTCACTGACCAAGCTACATAAACTTGCACTATTAACAGCTTTTTATTAAAGGGCCTTTTCACATCAGATTTGTGCCAGCATGTGTCTTTCCTTAGAGATAGATGTATCTCCTTTTAATTCTTCCTTCAAACAACACATAAATAGTGATTAAAATTAAGATGCAGAGTTAACCAACCCTCATCCCCACTTAGGATACATGGAAAATAAATGCAAGCCATGAAGTCCACTGAGGCCTTGCAAATAATTTTGGATGTTCGTGCTTATGATTAGGGTTGACAGCCTCTCTTCACAAAAACAAAGACCATCCAAGTCTTTAAGATAAATCCTACAGCCACATGACCTGCAGCACAACTGCCTCTTGAGACTTTTATACAGCCTTTTCAGAAGAAAAATGTTTAAAACTTGTTGGTTTATCCTCACCCAGAATCTCTGTAGGCATAACTTCATAGTTACATTTCTAGGAGTACTTCTTAGCACTGCCTGATATCCCACGTATAAAGATCTCTCAACTAAAGCAGTCAGTACAGGCTCAATGGCCTCCTTCAAGGGAGCATCCCTCCTCCACAAGTTTTAATTACAGGCTCTCTGACTAACCCCTGCCATTTCAGCCACTTCCCCAGCTTGTTCTTTCTCTGGGTCTGGTTTAGTTTGTTTTGCTGTATTTTTGAGACTTCTCCAAGGTTTCAAATATTTAGGCTGCACCAAAACTATTTGAAGAAACCAGGAGTCTTTTTCAACCTTAAAAGCAGAGCATAACACACCAAACTCAGCATAAGCAAGAAAATTAAATGGGCACATAATCCAGTACTGATTGTCCATTTCCTTCCTTTTCCAAACCAGAAAGCTGAGCTCTCCAGCCCTCCCAATACCAGCTTCAATCCCTAGAGAGACCAAGGGGTCTCTTATATTGCCACACTAAAGTAACCACTCAAAACACACAGAGAAGAAAAAGCTGCCTCTTGAGATCACTCTTTGCTCAAGCAGAATGTACAGGCCAATTTGCTTTCTACAGCAACTCCATCTTAGGCTGGCTTGACTGGCTAACACTTACTCATCAGTTTTCCACTGCCCATGGCAGCACATTCGTATAGGTATAGCCAGACAACTCTATTTTTGGCTTTAAAAAAAAAAAAAGCTTCCTTACCTATGTATCTGCTCCCTCTGTTCCCTCCTTCTCTGCTTTGTCTCCCTAACCCTTTCTCTCCTGTTCTTGTCCCGCTTTGTAACACCCCCTTCCCCAATTCTAGAGAGCAACACATAAGTTCCTCCACCTTCCGAGCTTGCTTTTCTACCAATCTTGCAAGTTCTTCTCACTTTTCCTCCTTGTATCACCACAACTACATCTTCATCTCTCAGCCTCTCTCTTCACCAAAGAAGCTTGCTGTCCATCTGACTTTTTTCCCCCCCTTCCCAACCCTTACTTCATCTTTCCCCTCACAAAAGCAGCATATTTCTATCTGGTTTGAAAGAGTTCTTCCTCACAGTTTGCAAGCACCTACATTTCATTCCCCTCCTCCCAGCTACTGCTTCCAAACCCAATAGCATGGGCACCCTTAACAAGAAGCAGCTGCCTGGACTTTGGGCAGCCCTGCACAAAAGCCTCTAACACCAGTGTTTCTTTAACAAACTCAGTTCAAGAGGATCTAAGACAGAACTGCTATGCTGGCACTTCGACACAGCACTCAATTCATACAGACGTTAAAGGCACGATATACCCTCACCACCTCTGTTACTCCAAACACAACTAATGAATAGACTTTAATGTCAGAAAGGTCCTCAGGATGTTACGTACAAAAGACGAGGGGAGGCAGAGAACCCAAAAGCAAACCCAAACACATCTATATCTCCAGTGGACTTTGTTTTCTAAGCAACCCGTGGAATGCTTGCCTATTGTTCTCCGTAGGGCACAGCGGAGCATTTGGCAAGTGGTTTCTATTTTTAGGATGTGTAGGAATGCTTTGTTGTTTCATTTTCCCTTTGTGGGACCACAGTGCCATCTATTGGAAACGCTACGAAGAGCAGACTCCAATTGGCTATTTACTACTTGTAAAGCTAAGAATAAAAGCACTTAGTAGGTCGGTTTCAAAACACTTAAGTAGGCTAGTCGTTATCGTAGGCTTTTATAGGCATTTGTTAGGATATGCAAGCCTCAATCCTTTGGAAGTTTCCAGACTGATGCATTCAAAGAAACTTCAGCAAACATTTAAGTGCCTGACAAGCACCAAGACTGTACTAACAGGTCAGAAAAAAAGTTGCCACTCTTAGAATAAACACCAGGAAGGGATATCCTGCATGAGCCGGTCTTTCCATCTCCCACTCCAGTGAGACTCCCTGCCTGAGCAAGATCCTACAGGGATAAACATAAAGTCTGCTCCCTGACCTATTCTCCTTCCAGCAATCAGCAACATACATGTAAAGTTTCCCAGTGTCTGTAAGTGAGGCCTCTCTCTTTCCACATTCAGTGGGAACTCAGATCAGCCAGAAGCAGCCTGTAGAGCACACAGTCCATACTCAATGATAACAGAATAGCAACACACATTTTAAGACGAGGGACCTTTTAAAACAGAGCATGGAAGGATTTCAGAGAAGTTAGGGAGGTACAGACCTGCAGGTATGCCATCCACACATATTAATAGATACAGACTATGGCATAACCTCGAAGAGTCAGGCCCCCAGTTAAAGTTTCTTTTCACATGCCTGTAAGACACCTAATTCACAGGAAAAAGTTGTAAATCCAAGCCACAGCCCAGGGCATTCCACACTGCACCCTGCCAGAGCCAGGAGAGCCACCATGGCAGCGGTGGTGGTGTCACAGCATCCTCAAGTCAGGGGACAAGGACAGGGTCCTCACACACCCTGGAGCAACCCCACTGAGACCAAGCCCTGATCGCCCCCCAAAGCACCCGACTCACTTGTCTCCGCAGCAGCATCCTGGGGAATGAAATCAACCAGCCTTGCTGATCGCAGCTCCACCATAGCACCCGTCTCCTCCAGCTCCACAGCAGCACCTCCACGCGTCTGGGGCAGAAGAAATAACCAGCACCACCACCCCGCCCTTGCCCAGGTGCCACAGCTAAGCCATAGCGAGCAGCACCTGTAAACTAATGCTTTACAGCTTTGAATTAAAGTTCCAGGGGCTTTGATTCAACCTCCTTCACAGCCCTGCCTCCATCAGAAAGCAGCAGCTCACTTTATTTTGTAAACACCCCTGAGACAAATAACATTCTTTAGTTGTACAAGGGTTTCTAGAAAGTCCTCATAAACTGTCCTGATTTAGCACGATTTTCAGTGTGAAATCCCCATCCCAGAACACGTTTCCATCAGATGTCAGGCACTGGAGTGAATCAGTCCAGGCCCCTGATGCAGGAACACAAACAAGTTACACCTCACATGGGGATTTGGGTCTTTTCCCAGAGGCAAAGACAAAACCTTGTGTTGGAGTGAGAGTAAAAGCCAAAGTAGTACCAAGGGGATGAAGGAGGTCATGTGAAGAAGGCCAAAGGGAAAGGGGGAGAGGGAGCAGATCAACTTGGTCCCCACTCAGTGTCTGAAAGAAGTGGCCCTGTGCACTCTCCCTCTGCTAGGGAGAGTTTTGGTTTGTGGGTTTTTCCCTCCAGTTACACTAAAGCAGCATTTTCAGGTTTTAGTATTCCAGTATTTCTCCGATAATATTCCTCTGTCCTGTCGGTACTCAGTGGTGGGACATGGCACTCCTCCATGAAGAAGAAGCAAAAGTCACTGCAAGCAAAGGATGAATCTTATTTACCCTTCGATGTATTACAGATCAGTCCTTATACTGGTATGGTGCATGCTTCAGGCCATGACCACACCGTTACTGAATCAACGAGAGTAAAACATTACTGAAATCACCTGAAAGTGCCACTTCAGGGAGTTAATGACCACAGTACAGACACTGATGGGCTGGTCTGAGCAACAAAGGTGCCTTTGGGTGCATGATCTCGAGGGCTTTACTGAACTTTCTGATATAAACTGCCCGGTGAGTAGTAGACCAGATGTGAACACAGAGGTGAGTTCACAAGACCTGGACCTAAATGCTCAGGCAGTGTTTCCCAGGCTTCTCTTTCAGGAAGCCTCCCTTCCCCAGTGGCCCTGCCGCCTCTCCAGCTGGGGAAAGGAACCTGGAATTAGTTGAACTACTGTCCTTCCTGCCACAGCCCACACATTTGTAAAGCATGACCACGGTAACGAGCAGTTACAAAGACTGCCGAAGCAAAGGCAAAGTAAAGAGGGAGATTTTGCCCCCCTTCAGCTGTAGTGACCACACCGGTCACTATTTATTTGCACTCTGCATTAAGCACCAGAGTACAAAACAACCTTTATTTACTCCAAGTTCACACTAGCAGCTCTCACGGGGGAAGCTTTCATTATCGCACACTGAGGAACCG
>NW_009917913.1:0-426 GCF_000696875.1 Nestor notabilis | reverse complement strand
GAACACACAGAATGTGAACACACGTTCGAACGTGAGCACGTTTCCCTGTAACTAAACAGGCACACTTGGAAGTTTGACAATAAAAGGCTCATTACACGCTGCCTTTGTGTAGTGCTGTGACACGCACCCAGCACCTCCTGGGCACACCACAGCCCCCTGGCACCCCAGGAGCCCACGCTGCCAACACGACTGCATAATTTTTTCTCCCGTGACCTCTTTTCTTCCTTCTTTCCTCCCTCCGGAGCGCGGCCAAGCCCCAAAAAAGGGCCGTTTCCCCTCCAAAAAAAAAAAAGCTCTGTGCTCCAGGTGAGGCTCGAACTCACAACCTCGGCATTGCTCGGCTTTGTACTGCTGTATAAGTACCGCGCGCTAACCGATTGCGCCACTGGAGCCCTGACACCAACTCCTCCCGATCGGTTTATCAAG
>NW_009917912.1:6887-9894 GCF_000696875.1 Nestor notabilis | reverse complement strand
TCACGGCGCTGCTCAGCCGGGCTGGGTAGGAAGCGGATCCTGTTGGGTTTGGGGAGCAACACGAGAAAACCGGCAATTCCGGTTCCTTGTGGACACGTCTCCTTCCACCGTCCCACCGGGCACCGCTGATAAAGAGCCGCGGCGGCTTTTTGGCAGCCTGTGCCCGCGGGGCGGGAGCGTGTCCCTCCTCCCTCTGCCCTTCCGTGGCACTTGGGGCTTGCGGGTGGGATTTGTGTCCTGTGCTCACAGTCACAGGGATGCCACGGGCAGAGCTGCGGACACGGTGAGCGGGTGGGCGCTCTCCCTTGGATCTAAACCCTGAGCTCACTCGTCGATGGTCACATTCACCATCCAAAACTGGTCAAAACTGATCCATTGGATCTAAACCCTGAGCTCACTGGTTGATGGTCACATTCACCACCCAAAACTGCTGAAAACCTGTCCTAAAGGAGCGTTATCCTGATGTGGTTTCCCATAGCAGCACTTCGGGTGAGAGCAAAACTCTTCCAATGTCAGCATGTGGGTATTGATTTGCCTTTTCTGTCTAATTATAGCAGCTGTGGAGATGGCTGCTGGTCACCTTTGTATCATGGGGACACCAGAGGCATGTCTCCTCCATATGCCTTTGGTGGCTGAGGGTTCACATCATCCTGGAGCATGATGCTGCTGACGCCAGGAGCCCCATCTCCTTCCCCCAGGGAAGGCCGGGGTGATGCCCATGGGTGCAGACAGGGGTTGCTGGCCCTGGTTGTGTGATCCCAGGTGATGTGAAGGTCACCTGGTCCCCTTAAAATGCTTTTTGAGGTGTTGTGATGCTGGCATCCCCCTCGGAGTGGCTGCATGTGGGAGGTGGGAAGCTGCTGACCTGCAGCAGGCAGCAAAACTTGCCCTTTTCTTCAGCCAGTTCTTGCTTTTCTTGAGTGAAAAGGTTAAAAACCCAAAGAGCTCCAGATCCGCCAGGAATACCGCGTGTGTGACTGCTGAGTGGTGCTTCCTGGTGGAATTTGGGAAGGAGAAGCCTTAGGAAGGGAACTCCTGAGCTGCTGTTCCCAGTTCAGCTGATCCAGCAGCCCTCATACCGCCTCACTGGGGAGGTTTCCAGCTCCATGTCCTGCTGCCGCAGCGTCGTGCCGGGACTCGGCATCCACCTCCTGGGATTGTGTTCCTGCGGGATGCCAGGGCCCTGGGGAGCCGTGGGTGGGGAGGATCACGCCATAATTAAAAGCAGCCTGGAAAGAAAGGGTGGATGTAAACTCTGCTCCTTCATTTGGGCACTTTGATCCTGGCTTTAGTCACCAGCTTGGTACGTGAGGGCTGTGAGTGAGGCACTGGGGCTGCACCCGTGTGTGCCACAGCCCGCGGATGGGCAGGTTTTGGGGTTGGACCCCCCCGCCGGTGGGGCTGGGGCTGTGCTGCTCCTCAGAGGTGATGGGGAACTGGTTGCACGTTGCGTGAAGGTTTTGGCAGGGCTTGGTTGTCTGTCGGCAGTGACAGCCGGGACCTGCCCATCTCCAGATGTGCTGCTGATGTCTGGTCCAGGGTCAATGTCCCTGTTCCAGAGCCATCCACAGCCCAGCTTCACCAGGCAGCCAGCAGGGACATGCCTGTCCCAGGCTGCAGCATCACCCTGTGCCCATCCCTGGTCCCACCATTGCCCTTTCACGAACCTCCTGGTTTGGGGCCAGCAGCCCCAAGGGATTGACATTGGTTTGGTGCCACCATGGTTTATTTGGACCCGTGCTGGATGTGGTGTCTCTGTCGTGGAAGTGCTGTGGGTGGGCTCAGGGCTGCCCCTGCTCTGTGCTGGATGTGAAATGGCCCAGTTGAAACCTCTGTGCTGAATCACCAAGGATGAAACCAGCCTCTCCAGCAGCTTCCAGGCTGGATTTTGGCTGGTAATGAGATTATAGGCAATAAATGCCATAAAACCACCAGCACCAATGGGAATTACAGCCTGGTTTTGGGACAGGCCAGCTGGGTCCCAGCCCTCGTCCCATCGTACCAGGCAGTCCAGGGCAGCCAAGCTCTTGTCCCAGGGATGTGGGACAGCATTCCCTTTCCTGGGGGTCTGCCCTCTGGCTTGTGCCTCCTCAGAGCTCCGTGGGGCTCAAGACTGAGCCTGGATCCCACTGATGGGTTGGGGGGAGTGTGATGGGTTGGGGGGAGTGTGATGGGTTGGGATGAGCACATCGTGCTGCTCCCACACAAGTCAGGCAGCGCAAATCCAGGTTTGGGATCTCAACAAGATGCAACAACCCCTTTAAGCAGCTCTTTGCCTCAAGGTGCGTCTCCAAGCCCTGTCTTGCAAAACCATCGGCTTGTCACTGTCTGGTGTGTGATGAACTTTGCTTTCTGTCAATAAACCATCGCTTTGGTTGTACTGGGAGGTGCTGGCAGCCCTGAGGACCCCAGCACATCTCTCTGTCCAAGTCACGGTCAAGGATGCAGCCTCTCCATCAGCTCCAGGCTTTCGGGTGGCTGCTGGGTGCTTTGGGAGAGGCGGCTGCACTGCAAGTGCCTGTTCCCGGGCACTCCAGGCTCATTAACCTTTGGGGATAAGAGGATTACAGCAAGTCACCGGCTTAGCTCCGCTGCTGCTGTGCAGCCCCACATGGCAGGGTGACACCGGGGCTTCCCTCGTGCGGGAAGGGCAAATCCAGCCCCTTTTCCCGAAGGCTGGGCTCAGGGCTTCGGGACAGGCTCGCTTTTTGGGATCCATTCACTGTGGTTTTGTTGCTGTCATGCTCGGCTTGTGGGTGCAGCTATTTTGGGCTCTTTTGGGACTGATTCGGTGCATGGACACCTTTGACATCGCCCCTTCACAGTGCAGCATCGGGTTCCTCCTGCATAAGTCAGGAGCACTCGATAGCTCGGCATCAGGTTCCTGTTCCCGCAGGAAAGTGCCTCAATTCGGAGGCATCCCGGGACAAGCAGCTGTGTCAGAGCAGGTGCTCTCCCTGTTTCTGTAAGGTTCTGTGGCTTGTGGGGCTGCAGGGAGGGACCGGGT
>NW_009917912.1:461-6851 GCF_000696875.1 Nestor notabilis | reverse complement strand
CCTTTCCAGCTGGGACCTTTTTCCTCTGCCGGTGACCGAGGGCTTGTAGGCGCAGGCACAGCCCCAGCACTTGAGCAAGGGTGAAGCAGCTCCGTTGAGTCTGTAGGGACCCAGGGAGGAGGAAGATCCTCATCAGTCACAGCAACCGACCCCTGTCTGGGGTCATCCTTTGGAATAAACCCGTAACTTAAAGTGTGCTGTGATCATTAAAATACAGAGAATCCTCCTCTGATACTTGCATCACTCTGCATTTTTGCTCTGTCGCAATGGGCATTGTGGCTGCCAGACCCTCTTTGCCTGGGGACTGCGTTTGGATGAAGCAAGGTCCTCAGAAACCTTCCCTCCTCCCCAGTTCAAAGGCTCCTTGTGATTAGACAAACAACCCTGGAATTTGGCATCACGCTGCTGCGCTTTAATGCTGCCGGGCACGGAGTTGAGTTCAGGCTGCAAAAATGCAGCAGTCTGTTTCTGGGGACAGGGTCAATGGGGAGCATCAGTGGTGTGGTCAGCAGCGACCTGGCTCTGGCTTGTAACAGGCTATTTTGTGGATAAAAAGCCTATTTTGGTGTGGCACAAACAGCTTTGAGGTGAGAAATGTGTTATAAAATGCAGGGTACTCCCTGAAAGCACCAGCTGCAGGGGTCACACCGCTCTCTCCTCCTGCAGGCCATCAGCATCAGCAAAGCCATAAATACACAGGAAGCACCGGTGAAGGAGAAACATGCCCGACGTATCCTTTCCCTTGGCTCGCCTGGATGGTGCAGAGGAGATGCAGTGCGAGGTTTCACCCCATGGGGCTGGAGCTGTGGGAGGTTTTGGAGACGGGGAACTCATGCAGAGCTTGGCTGGGAGGTGGCATCATGTAGGTTTGTCCGTCAGTGAAAATGCAGCAATTGCATTGCATTTCTTGGGCAGTAAGATGCAGAGGGCCCTGGTGTGCCCTGCAGCAGGGGAAGGGGCACCAGAAGGAAAGAAAAGGGGTTTTATCTGTGAGTGCAGCATCATGCTGGTGATCCCTGTGCCTGCAGTACACTCGCTGTGTCCCCTTTGTAATGAGTGTGAACAGGAACAGTCCCCAGCCCAGCCTGTTCCCTGCTCCCGTGTGTGTCCCGTTGGCCTTGACCATAGGGCAGGGATCATCCTGGGGACACACCATGAGAAGGGAGCTTTCACCTTCTGGTCCTACGCCATTGGGCTGCCCCTGCCCAGCAGCGCCATCCTCAGCTGGAAGTTCTGCCACGTCCTGCACAAGGTCCTGCGCGACGGGCACCCCAACGTGAGTGTCCCCTCGCAACACCCCTCCTGCTTTGCTGGTGAGGTCCCTCTGCACAAAGGGTGGGTTTCCTTCCCTGTCCCTGCCACCTTTTCCAGGCCATGGGGCTGTGAAGCACTCTGTTACCTCCCGTCTTTGAAACCAACCCATCAAAGCCCCAACCTTTGTTTGCCATTGAAAGGCTCGAACCTCTTCCAAAGCTGGAGCAGCAAAATGGGTCGGATCCATCCCCCTCCCCAGCTTCAGGGCAGGCAGGAGGGCACTTGCCCAGCTCCATGCCAGTCCCGCCATGCCACATCCTTCCTGTTTTCCATAGTTATAGCATCCTACAATGGTTTGTGTTGGAAAGAACCTTAAAGCTCATCCAGCTCCAACCCCTGCCCCGGGCAGGGACACCTTCCACTAGAGCAGGTTGCTCCAAGCCCGTGTGTCCAACCTGGCCTTGAACACTGCCAGGGATGGGGCAGCCACAGCTTCTCTGGGCACCCTGTGCCAGCGCCTCAGCACCCTCACAGGGAAGAGCTTCTTCCTAATGTCTTTGTAATGTTTTTGCCTCCAGGTCCTCCAGGATTGCCAGAGGTACCGCAGCAACATCCGAGAGACGGGGGACCTGTGGGTGAGTGGGGAGAAGTGAGGTTTGTGCCTTCTGGGGAGTTTGGAGGCGGGTGCTGATAATCGTTTTGAACACAGGGAGGGCAAAGCACCACCTGAAATAACCCATCATCTGTGACCCCGCTGGGTGATGTCTGTGTGCAGGGTGAGAGCCGCAGGGCCACCAGCACATGTGGGAATCTGCTGGATCTGGTTGTATCACTTCAGACTTGCCTCCTTTCCCCTTGTGTCTCTGGCAGGGCCATTTACATGACAGGTACGGGCAGCTGGTGAGCATCTACACACGGCTCCTCCTCGTCAAGATCTCCTTCCACATCAAGGTGAGACCCTCTGCTGCCTCCATGCCCTGCCCTGCCGGGGGATGGGGCTTCACTGGGGGATGCTTCACCCCAAAAAAACCATTATCAGCAACTGCTGGTTTTGTTCTCCTTTTACAAAGCATCCCGAGTTCCCCCCGGGCCTCGAAGTGCCGGATGAGGTGCTGGAAAAGACGGCAGGGACGGATGTGAACAACATGTGAGTGTCCTGGCAGGAGCACAGTGCCCGGTGCATGGCCACCGCCGCCGTGCTGTCAGCATCCTGCAACGAAACAGCTCCTGATCAGAGCAGCCAGTGGTGGTTTATAAGTGGTTTATAAACTGGTTGGATGGTGCCTGATTCCTCCTGCACCTGCAGAGCAGTGAGGAGTGTAAATGCAGGGAGCAAACCTGCTGTGGCTGCCCCGTCCCTGGTGGTGGTCAATGGGACAGGGCTCGGAGCAACCTGCTCTAGTGGAAGGTGTCCCTGCTCCTGGCAGGGGGGTGGAACTGGATGAGCTTTAAGGTCTCCTCAACCCAAATCCTTGTCACTCTGAGCCCTCACCATCATGAGGACCTGCAGTGACCATGAGCAGCCAGAGCAAGGATGTCTCTGCTGATGGGTGATGGGGTTTTGGGTTTTTTTGGCAGCTTCCAGCTGACGGTGGAGCTGTTTGACTACCTGGACTGGGAGCTGAAGCTGTCGGAGTCAGGTGAGGAGGCAGCAGGTCCCTCCCTGGGGCTCTTGAGCAATAGTTTCGCTCTTTGGTCAGGAATGGAGCTCCGGAGCCTGAGGTCAGAGGCTCAGCTCCTTCCTCCTCCAGCAAGGAGCTTTCTGAGCTTGTTTCTCAGCTGGATTCCCCTGTTGATGCTCTGTAGAGGAAAACATTTGAGGAACGTGGTGGTTTTAGCCCACCTGAGCAGTGCAGAGCGTTGTTCTCGGAGCAGTGCTGCTCTGAAATAGGTTCTTACTTGCTTTTGGTACAACCATGTTAATCATATGCATTACCCAAATCCTTTGTATCGCCCTGAAGCAGAGGATGGGGCTGTACCTCTTTCTAAATACTCATTTTCCCTTGCTGGAAGTCCTCTGGGGGTGTCTGGTTCTCTTGGCTTCTTCTCCAGGAATTTTTAGATGGCTTAAAAATGGGGCAGTTTCTTCCTCTGTTGCGAGTCAAGAGCACGGAGCTGCCCTGGAAAACAGGGCACAGCAGGAGACACCGTGCTCCCAGCTCCCACCAGCCTCCCGCTCTCCTCCTGACCCAGTTATACAGAGAATTTATATTCATAAATACTTTAAAGCTGAGCAGGGAAGAAGCCGGAGTGGATGTGCTGGCTGGATTCCTGCCAAGGGAAGGGATCTGTTTCCAAGCCGGGGCATATGAGGCTGCAGTGTCGGCAGGTCCGTCCCCTGCCCTGGGATGCTCTCCCAGCTCCTTGCACAGTTAAATAGAGCAGAGCTTTGCCTTCCTAGCTGTGTTGTGCAGCTCCTGAGGTCAGACATCCGGCCTTGACATTGTTTTGGGGTTACATCCCTCCTTTTTGAGGTTGGGGTATCCAGGGCAGAGCTGAGCACCCCTTCCCTCTGCCATCACTGTCCCTTTGGGTGTTCTTGGTTTGGAAGGCGGTTGTTCCCAGCTCAGTGGGACAGGGCAGGCAGCAGCCCCGGTGTTTATCCCATGTCCTGGCAAAGCCACATCTGTTGTGGTTAATGATCAAGCAGAGACGTGGTGCCAGCACCTCACTGTGCTCACCCTCCAGTTTTTAGGCAGCTCAACACCTCGATGGCGGTGTCGCAGATGTCGGCGGTGCAGTGCCGCCTGGCCCCCCTCATCCAGGTCATCCAGGACTGCAGCCACCTCTACCACTACGCCGTCAAGCTGATGTTCAAGCTGCACTCCTGTGAGTCCCTGGGGATGTGCCCCATGCTGGTCTTTTCCTGGGTTGGGCTTCTGGATGGATTTGGGGATCAGGCTTGTGTGGATGGAGGTGTCCGTCACCGTGTCCCCGGTATCCCAGCCAGACTGTGAGGACCTGCTCCATCCCATAGAGACATCCCAAATGAAGGAATTGGGACTCATCCTTGATTGGTTCCAACTGATGTGCCTTGGCCTGCCAGCCCCATGATGGGACTGCTGGGCAGCACGGTGCCAGGGGCTTCATGTGGGGATTTTGGGGTTTCCGCAACCATGCCTCCCTGTGCCGTGTCCCTGGTCCCTATCCCAGGGATGGGGACACCCCCCTCCTGTCCTGACCCCTCACATCCTGCTCCCACCTGGCCTTTACCTGCTGGCTCTGGCAGCCAGAGGGACCTGCTGCGTGTGAATGCATTTGCAGCCCTGGGTCAGTGGTGTCTGTCCCCTCCATCACTGCAGGTCTGCCGGCCGACACGCTGCAAGGCCACCGAGACCGCTTCCACGAGCAGTTTCGCAGGTAACCAAGGGCTGAGGTGGGGTGCTGGGGTCCCCTCCCTCCTGCCACCCCCCTTCCCCACGAGCAGTTCTTCTTTCCCCCCTCTCCAGCCTCAAAAACTTCTTTAAGAAAGCATCCGACATGCTGTATTTCAAGCGGCTCATCCAGATCCCTCGGCTGCCGGGGGGACGTACGGCAGGATCTCGGTGTGGTGTCTGCGTGCGATGCTTTGGCAAGCGTGTGGGTTCAGGGTGTCCCCACGGATGGGTTCAGTGTCTGAGGACACAGCAGCACATGGATGGCTGCCTCCCTCCCTCCCTTCTCTTGGTGTGCTGCTGCAGTGGTTCCCAAAACCCCAGGCCATGCCACCACAATGTCTTGTCCCTGCAGAGCCCCCCAAACTTCCTGCGGGCATCCGCGCTGGCCGAACACGTGAAGCCGGTGGTTGTTATCCCTGAGGAAGCCCCCGAGGATGAGGAGCCGGAGAACCTCATTGAGATAAGCACAGCTTCCACCATGGAGCCACAGGTAGGTTGCGGACACAGGGATGGGGACCCCGCGACAGGCGGACACGGGTACCCACAGCCTGGCTCAGCTCAGCACCCTCTGTCTTCTCCAGGTCACCTCGGATATATTTGACCAAACCTTTGGGCCTCCCAATGGCATTCGGGATGACAGGTATGGGGGGTCCAGTGGTGATGCCGGTGGGGTGGCCACTGCCACATGAGACCAACCTGCCCTTTCCCTGCAGGGATGCACAGATCGAGAGCCTGAAGAAGGAGGTGGACATGCTCCGCGCAGAGATGGAGAAGATTAAACTGGAGGTAAAGCCCTGTTGGGAAGCAGCCAGTGCAGCAGAGCGGGGTGCTTTTGGGTGCTGTAGTGTTGAAACCCTAATGGGATGCAGCCGGAGCAGAGTCCTGGCACCCAGCACTGTGTTTTGGGGCCTCTCCCAGGACCCACCTCCTGATGGGATGGGGTTGGAGGTATGAGACGCGTCCCCTGCTGTCCTCACTGTCTGTTAGCAGCGGGGACAGAGCTGCCGCAGGAGGGGAGAGACCTTTCCAGTGCATCTCGCAGCAGCGTCGCCCAAATCACAGCCAGGCACTGGGATAGGGATGCTGGAGAGGGCAGAGTCGTTGCTGGCACCGGTGCAGCGCAGAGCCCGAGTGCCGCTGGTGCCCCGCAGGCGCAGCGGTACATCACGCAGCTCAAGGCGCAGGTGAACAGCCTGGAGGGAGAGGTGGAGGAGCAGCGCAAGCAGAAGCAGAAGGCGCTGGTGGACAACGAGCAGCTGCGGGATGAGCTGGAGAAGCTGCAGAGGGTGAAGCAGGACAGCGACAGGTCCCAGCGGCTCTGTGCCGAAGCAGAAAGTAGGTGCCCTACAGCACCCGTTGGCCCCGGGGTGTCCTCGGCACCGATGCTGATGCTTTCTCGCCCTGTTCAGAGAAAGCCACCGCCACTGAGATCCGCTACACAAAGCTGAAGGAGAAGCACAGTGAGCTCATCAACACGCACGCCGAGCTCCTGAGGAAGGTAACGCTGCTGCTTGTGCCCAGCAGGGACTAACTCTGCCACCACCCGTGTGCCCAGCCCCGTCCCATGTTGGTCCCATCATCCTGCATCCGGGGACCTCTGAGCACTGGGTTTGGGGACCCCCTTGAATTCATGCTCACGAGCAGTCGGCATTTTGGATGCCGTGAGAAAAGGCATCTTGGAGGTGTCCCCTGAGCCGGAATTTGGTGGGAATGAGCGTGGCTGTGGCGGGGGGGCCCCCCCCCGGACCCACAACACACC
>NW_009917912.1:0-230 GCF_000696875.1 Nestor notabilis | reverse complement strand
TTCAAGGTATAGGGGGTGGTGGTTGATGTTGTCCCTTATCCTGGAAGGAATTGCCCTGACTCCTCAGGAAGGTGTTATTTAGTGCATGCTGCATCCCCTCTTGCCCAAACCTGCCTTTTCTTGCCCCAAGAAAATGCCACAATGCAAACTAATGGGTTTGGGTGTTTTCATTCGCTGGAGGCTGCTCCCAAGATTCCTGCCCTGGGGAAAGGAGCCCTTTCAGGAGAACA
>NW_009917911.1:338-39871 GCF_000696875.1 Nestor notabilis | reverse complement strand
TCTCTCCAATTTAGAGACAAGGATGTTGGGTAGGTCAGTGTCGAACACTTTGCACAAGTCCAGGTAGATGACATCAACTGCTCTGCCCCTTCCATCACTTCTGTAGCCCCATCATAGAGGGCCACCAAATTGGTAAGGCAGGATTCCCCCTTAGTGAAACCATGTTGGCTGTCGCCAACCACCTTGCTGTTTTTCATGGGCCTCAGCATTCTTTCCAGGAGAATCTGCTCGTAGATTTTGCCAGGCACAGAGGTGAGACTGTCTGGTCTGTAGTTCCCAGGGTCTTCCACCTTCCCCTTCTTGAAAATGGGGGTTACATTTCCCTTTTTCCAGTCATTGGGAACTTCACCTGACTGCCATGACCTCTCAAATATTATGGACAGTGGCCGAGCAACTTCATTTGCCAGCTCCTTCAGGACCCATGGATGGATTTCATCAGGTCCCATTGGACTTGTGCACATTCAGGTTCTTAAGGTGGTCTCGAACCTGATCCTCTCCTACAGTGGGCCCAAGGTCTTCATTCTCACAGTCCCTGCATTGGCCTTCCAAGACTTGGGTGGTGTGGTCTGAGCATTTGCTAGTGAAGACTGAGGCAAAGAAACCATTAAGAACCTCAGCCTTCTCCAAATCCAGGGCAGCCAGTTCTCCCAGTAGCTTCTGGAGAGGGCCCACGTTGTACCTAGTCTGTCTATTGTTTGCTATGTACCTATAGAAGCCTTTCCTGTTATCTTGTACACAGCATGAAAAATATTTGACAGATCAGGCATTCATTCAGTGATGAGGTGGATGAGAGAGCATGTCCCACCACACCAAAAGTTGTTTTTGAACTTGAATTGAAAAATCCACTTCCTCTACTGCCTGGAGGCACAGCCAGAGAGCAGACTGCACCAGAAAAGACTGACATGAAAAAGAGTACCTCAGCCTTTCCCGCATCCTCCATCAGCAGGCACTCCCACCAGTCCTGCCCTCTCTCAGGAGCAAGTACAAGGTGTGCAAGCTGTGGACTCCAGTGGTGGAAGGTACCATCTTCTGGATTTCACCGTTACCATCACTGCACTGAGGCAATCCATCCCAAAGCGGTGTCCACCAGGCATCCAGCATTTTCACGTCAAATACTGCCTCAGCTGCCTGGTCCCTGTTTGCACCCCCTGTGAACAGTAAGCAGGACACAACCCTCCTCTCCACTAGTCCCACACCCTGATGGTTTCCTCAGCTGGCTGTCGATTCTTGCCAGATGCAATAGACTCACTGCATGAACAATGATTTGGCCGCAAGTTCCTTTGTCCAGCACCATGCTCCAAGTAGGAAGCCTGGGCAGAAGCCCCACATGGATGCAGATGCCCAACATTCACCCTGGTTTTGCCACACTAACATTTTCACTCCAGAAAACATCAAGAAGAACCAAATACATTAAATATTTTTACCAGAAGCTGCCCCTCCTTCCCACTCCTCTAAGATGCTTGCAAGAGAAACTGGTTGAATTGACCAAAATGCGGGAGTCACTAAGAACTTCAGAGTGCTGCTGTGCATATATCACACTTGCACAACAGCACCGTTCTTCAGGCACTCTGGTCAAGGACATAAAATGCTACCTCATTATTTTCAGGCCATGTGAGAGATGAGACCATGTCATCTGGAAGTTTCCTTCTGAAAAAAAGAAAAAAAGAACTCCAAAAGGACTCTATTGTGCAGATCAGCCTAGTATAGAAGACTCAGGATTTTATTTTTGTTTCCTCCAGAAAACCTGATGTCATTGGCTTTTCAGTTTCACCAGCTATGTTTAAAATAGATTGCGGCAGAAAGGTGAAAAAGTTTTACTCTTGGGAGCATGAACTCTTAAAGAAATAAGGAAATCCACAGAGAAACTAGGAGCAGGACTTATCTTTAGGAAAGGCAAGTAAGTGCAAATCAGGACACTGCAGAAGACACTGATGCCTCTTGCAGTGAGACTAAAGCTTAGAGGAAACATTCATACACTGGCATACCTTATTTAGGCATTTTTGTACTTTGCCATACAGGCTTGTTGAAAAAAGAAAGGTCAGCTTTTTTTCATTTATTTGTTTCTAATTTGCTTTTAATATTGTTTTACTTTTTTGCTCTACCTGGAAGCAAGGCAGATATTCAACTGTGGAAAAAAAAAAGGTGAGATACCAGATCAAGGTTAAAATAAATGAGGCTCAGCAACGTCAGTGGAGATATTAGCCAAGTGATAACTGCAGATCTGCTCTAATGAGCTGAGATGTTTTCCTGCAGGGTATGAGTTACTCTGTGAGTCAAAGGAATATTTTTAAGTGACAAATAAAATGCCACAGAAGAATTAATTGTTGCATTGTTAACTACTGATTACTCATACATATCACAATATGTGGCTGAGTGATGTCATCTTTTAAACTCCCATCCCACATGAACATAATGAGGAGATAATTACAAGAAGCTGGCTGGAAGTAATCTGAGGGAAGAGGCACGAAGCAGAAACTGCTGAAAAGGTTGTTTTATTCTGGACAGAGAAAGAAGTGTCACTCCACATTTTCCAGGAGGAATTATTTTACCTGCATCTCCATGAACTCTGACAAAGCAGAGCTTATTTCTTTGTTCCCATAGGTTTGTAAGCAAACATAATGGGGTTTTTTTCTTTGTAAATCATATTAAGTTTTGATCATTCAGATCAGAGGGGAAAGAAAGAGTCTAGGGCCACTCAGGGTGAAGGCACATCTGAGTTGTGCAGCTCCACATGTCCAGTGTGTTCTGTGAGACACAGGCAAAACGTTGAAAACTTCATTCCCTGAGGCATTTGGGAAAATCTGCTGTTAATTTCTAGTTTTCAGTTCACTAGTTATTTTACACCATGCTTTTGTCCATACATAGCTAGTCTTGGCTTAGATTATATGCTTTTCAGGACAGAGGCTTGAGAGTAGATTTATATACTTCCTCAGAGAGTGGAAATGTGATATGAAAATCCTGGTTTACTAAACTACAAACAATAAAAAATTCTTTTGCCACATAAAGTAAATACATTCCTGTTCCATAAACTGAAGTGTTTAAATAGAAATATTTTTTCCTGCTTACTTGACCACCCCCTTATAAATAATTCATTGTGATGGGCTGTAGAAAACAAACTTCTCAAATCCATAAAATCTGCATTGTCTGTCCACTTAAATGTATCACAGGACCTGTTTTCTATCTGCAGAGTGACAGTATCAGGTACAAATACTTTTAGTTTGTTTTTTTAATGCTGTTGAGCCAGTTGCCATGGATTCTAAAGTACTTTCTGTGATTATTTTTGAGGATAATGTTACGAGAACTATTTATGACAGATGGAAGATTTCTTGCAACAACTCAACATTCCAGTCTAGCTTAATTTTTTGGCAATTTTTTCTACATGGTGAGATTTAAGAAGATAACGATTTCAGAAGATGCATTAAGAAACAGTATGAAATCCTAATTAATTGTAATAAATTTCTCTTACCCACCTCTGTTTCTATGTAAACTAGCAAACACCAATTTGGTTAGCAGGAAAGCCAAGAGATCTTGGATGTGTGAAGGTTGGACCAGATGATCCTTGAAGTCCCTTCCAACCTGGTATTTGATGATCATGGGAGTTCACAGTTCAAATGGTTCAAGGTTATTCATTGTTTTATTCACTCATTTATGCAAGCAACTGAAGATTCAATTCTTTCTGTGTAAAATGATTCAATAAAAGGAGTTTAATGCTAAGAGTAAATTGACTGAATTATACTGCCTGTCTCATACTTTTTTACTATTAGGACTTACTACTTAACTCTGGATATGAAGATTTAATAAAACTTCTCAAACTCTTACTTGCCTTAGAGCTGAAGCAGATAATATAGCAGGATGCTGATTATATTTTTTGAATCAGGCAACTTCTACACTCCAATATCACGATGACTTTCACTGTTGTATTTGTTGTAGTGGAACTACTGATAGATACTAGGCAGTTCACATACAAGGAACAACATCTGTAACAGCAGTGTGATAATATCATTCTTTCAGACCCACTGGCAGGAACAGTGAGGCTCCAAATGCAAGATATGTCTGGAAAGAATAGAAAAATGAGCTGCAGTGCA
This sequence comes from Nestor notabilis, assembly GCF_000696875.1. Classification (NCBI taxonomy): domain Eukaryota; kingdom Metazoa; phylum Chordata; class Aves; order Psittaciformes; family Psittacidae; genus Nestor; species Nestor notabilis. The sequence continues at coordinate 35,786 of NW_009917911.1, read as the reverse complement.
AAGTCTGACAAAATTTGAGCTGGGTGGACAAAGTGACTCCCTCATTGTTCAGTGTTGTTTGGCAAGCTTACAGGCACAAAGGAGAAGAATGTAGCTGTAAGCAAACAAAACTGTCAAAGGCATGATTCTGACATGGAGCAAAGATGAAGAAAGTATGGCGTGTTGGAGACAGCAGTTTGGAAACAATGAGTAGAGCAACTACCCCCTGCTCTCAAACCATCAAAATAAACCAGGAATTTACACACTTCACTCATGCCATCAACATTTCTTTTAAAAATAATGCAGCAGAGCTGTATATACGCATTCAGGTCCTTCTGTGAACATTAACCACCTCCCTACGAAAACCAGCAGTGGCTACGGGCTTGTTCATTGAGCTTATAAAGCCATTTTTTTATGCAATAAAAATTGTCAGCATTAAGAAATACTGCAAAGTGGCCAAGCTGATTACCACACATTCCACCTGCAAGTAATAAAGCAGCATGCCTGCAACTCTGCTCTCGCATTTCCAAATACCATATAAATAAGACATAAGAATGATTTGCAACAAATCTTGAAAAATATTCTCTTCCCTAGAAATACTATTGAGACAGGCTATTTTCTTGCATATGTATTAATGCATTTAATTGAAAACCCAAGGCATCTATTACACTGCTATTCATTTTATTATAGCCATAAAAATAATGGATGTTCAACACTGAGCTGAATACAGATTACAACCAAAGCTATTTACTAATTCCTTTTCCCTTGATCATTCAGGAGACTAACCACAAATTTGAAAGGCCAGAAATACAGGGGAAGAACATAGTGTAGTGAGTTTAGCAGGGTACAAACGTCATACTTTTTTTATTTACTAGGGACTAGAAATCTAGACAATGGAGAAAATAGTGTCCTGAGCAAGAGTCTACAACATAACCAATGGACACTATGTTGTCTGCACCCTTTCTTCACTCAGCCATAGGTAGAAGCTGGGCAGAACTTAAGTCTTTCCCTTCCATATGTCCACAGTTCAGCGCCTACTCCTGAAGACGAGAACTTCTCTCAGCTGTTCCTGGGGATAGGATAAAATCTTGTCAGACTCCTTCTCCACACTCAAAAGTTGTGGTGCCAACTTTAAGCATAGGTCTAGGACAGCAAAATGATTACAGTGCACCAAATTCATAGAAAAATTGGGATCCAGCTACTAACACTAAAGGAAAATTAAATAAAACCAGTAGCTGTTACTGGAAGTGATTCATCCCAAGCCCCAGCAGCAGCACCAAGCTTAACATTCCAGAGACATCTCCTTCCCTTTGCAGACACTGCTCTATCCTGGGTTCAGCTACAGCAGTCATTTTTTCTCCTTCTTAGTAGCTGGTGCAGTGCTGTGTTTTTGACTTTCAGTCTGGGAACAATGCTGATAACACCGATGGTTTTAGTTGTTGCTCAGTAATGTTTACTCTGACCAAGGACTTTCTCAGTCTCATGGTCTGCCAGGGAGGAGGGGCACGGGAAGCCAGGAGGAAGCAGAGACAAGACATTTGACCCAAACTAGCCAAAGGGGTATTCCATACCACAGCACATCATGCCCAGTATAGAAACTGGGGGGAGTTACCCGGAAGGCCCAGGTCGCTGCTCAGGTCGGGCTGGGTATTGGTAGGCGGGTGATGAGCAATTGTATCCTCTTCCCTTGTTATTTCCCTTATCATTATTATTATTGGTGGTAGCAGCAGTAGTTTTGTATTATACCTTAGTTACTGGACTGTCTTATCTCAACCTGTGGGAGTTATTCCCATCCATCCAGGAGTTAGGGAGGGAAAGAAGGGGGAGAGTGAGCAAGCAGCTGTGTGGTTCCGAGTTGCTGGCTGGGCTTAAACCACAACACTCCCCTTCTTTTGGCACACAGTAGGAAAGCCTTGGCTTATCCATCTCCCTCCACACCTTTGGAACAGCAGCATCCAAAATCACCTACTCTGCTGAGAGACCTTACGCAGACTTCAGCATTGTACTTCAGTCCAAAAGGCAAGTTCTTTCACTCCAGTTTTAAAAAGACAGCCCATAATCCTGACCATGTTTTCCAAATGTGTCCATGTTGCAATGAGACTGGGGAAGTTCAGAACACCTGGTAATGCAACACAGACAAAACAATTCCTGGGACTGGACGGAACTTACTAGGGAGTCTTGCTTGCTGCACTCCAGCAACTATATAACCTGTATTCATAAAGGTTAAAGTTCTTCCCTAAAACCAGCGTGTTTCGTCCCCATGCTCTTCCACTGTGCTGTTCCATTTGCAGTTAGAAATCCTCCTTAGTGTTTCCAGACTGAAGGCAGTTCATGGTCATGTAACGTACACCTAACGTTCCTAACACACTTTATTGTTTTTACTGTGCAAAAGAATTCAGGTTCTTTAGTTTGATCTTTAAAGATTCCCATGATCACCTTATTAGGCCTTTTTTTTCATCTGTCCAATGTTTAAACAAACAGGAGGAGCCTGAACCCAGCACATTGTTGCCGATAAAAATCTCACCATTGCCTTGGATAGCAACAGTACCTCCTAGCTTCTCCTGGATTTCCTCCCTGTGATGCACACCACATTCATTTTTTCCCCAGATGCAGCTCTCTGGTGGCTTACAGTCATTCTATGAATGACTAGTGCATCAAGGTATTTTTCATCTATCATCGCAAATGAAGAACTCCCTCAGTTATTAATCCCTGAAGCTACGACCTTTCATTTTAAACTGTTAAAATTCTATTAGTCAAGTTTTAAAGGCCATCTTCTTGGATAATACTCCACTATTCTTTTTAGTCATGTTGTCTTTCCCAGTTTGTGTCATCAGCAATCTCATTAACCTAAGCTTATTCTTTGTCCTGAGACCAATTCTTGAGAAAGTCTTCTGGTAAGCTCTCTAGCTCAATATCTTGCTGATTAGCACAAGTCAAGAATAGAGTTGCTTCCCTCTCAGGCAATGTTTTAGCTACCTTGGACCATATAGACCAAACCATTAATGTGAGCTGAGTTTCACAAATCTTTCCTTAGTGGCAATTCACCCCAGCCATGAACCTTGCCAAGAAAGTTACACGTTCAATAGGCAGTACACAATTTACATTATTTGAACAGACAAGTATTTAATGTTCTATTCACTTATCTGTGATACTGAGAGGTAAGTACTACCTTATTTGTTACCAAATGAGAAAACATTCGTACTGATACCATGTTCAGCTAGAGTTTCACCTCAATTCACAAAGCTTCTGGTCCTGGAAAGAGGTCATATAGGGTGTTGGTTGATGAGAAGCTTAACATGAGCAGGCAGTGTGCGCTTGCAGCCCAGAAAGCCAACCATATCCCGGACGGTATAAAAAGAAGTGTGACCAGCAGGTCAAAGGAGGTGATCCTGCCCCTCTACTCTGCTCTCATGAGACCTCACTCTGCGTATTGTGTACAGTTCTGGTGTCCTCAACATAAAAAAGACATGGAGCTGTTGGAGCAAGCCCAGAGGAGGGCCACGAGGATGATCAGGGGGCTGGAGCACCTCCCGTATGAAGACAGGCTGAGAAAGTTGGGGCTATTCAGCCTGGAGAAGAGAAGACTGCGTGGAGACCTCATAGCAGCCTTCCAGTATCTGAAGGGGGCCTATAAGGATGCTGGGGAGGGACTCTTCATTAGGGACTGTAGTGGTAGGACAAGGGGTAATGGCTTTAAATTTAAACAGGGGAAGTTTAGATTAGATATAAGGAAGAAGTTCTTTACAGTGAGGGAGGTGAGGCACTGGAATGGGTTGCCCAAGGAAGTTGTGAATGCTCCTTCCCTGGCCGTGCTCAAGGCCAGGCTGGAAAGAGCCTTGGGGGACATATTTTAGTGCAACGTGCCCCTGCCCATGGCAGGGGGGTTGGAACTAGATGATCTTGAGGTCCTTTCCAACCCTAACTATTCTACGATTCTATGATATTTGCAAGTAACAGTTGTTTTGATCATAGTGGGTCCCTTTATTTCCTGGTTCACTTTATAGACGAAGAAAACATACCAACCATGAAAAAACATGCTGTTTTGTCTTGTTAACATAGAAAGGACAGGGTCCACCTCTCAGTTTGTAGTACTACAATTAGAATTTGTTCACTACTAAGTTTGCTCATGCTGGCAACATGAACACGACACACATTGACTGGGAATTTCAGGTATTCTCACCTGAAATTTATGTCTCTGTGTTCATCAGTTTCTGTACCTGATAATTAGAAGTTAAGCTTACCTTGATATACTTAAAAAGGCTTACTGGTTTCAACACTTAAGCCTGGAAAACAGGACTTGCAATGGATTTACCATGCTTTCCTTCCCATTTCAAGCCAGAGAGAGTTTATATGCATGAAGTACAAATTGGTGCCTTTACTGGAAGAGTCGTCAAGTGAATGGATTAGACAAATGTTATTAGATCATTTGTGTTACAAGCACAACTTGTAACTGAAAGTCTGCCATTAACAGCTTTTTCCACTAACCTAGAAGTTTTCCTCCCTGGCTGTTCACCATTCTATGAACTTATTTCCTTATAAAACAAACAAAAAAGAAAAGCCCCACAAAGAAAAAGATTTTTGTATGCTTAATAAAACCATCTTTTTAGTAAGCAGACACTTGCATTCTTAGGTATTGCCAAGTACTGCCAAGCAATATGTTTCTGCAATTAGAGCTCATCTGAAATTCAAATACTTTCTTTTATGTGGTTAATTAATGCCCCAAAGAGAAACATCAATAATAAAATATTTAACTACTTATCACAAAAGAAGACAGAAGAAGTCAATATAAAGCATATTTAGCAATCAAAAACTTGGATATTATAGTGAATCTTGTTTTCATTCTCTTCATCTCCGTGAAAAGTTCAGATGTGCAATGACTACAGAAATGCAACAGAAAAGCTTTGGGGACTGTTGTTTGTAACCTTTAGGTTCAGGCAAATCTATCTTCCTCCAAAGAGAAAAAAATGAAGTTAATTTCCAAAATGAAGCACCCAGCATCACGAAATTGATTAGGCATTAATTTATATGCTACATTCATGAGCCCACATTCCTAGTAAACATTAATAGGGCAGGGTAGTGGGTGCACCTTGGCAAGCAGTCAAGGAACTACAGCAGCAGGTCTGCTGACCAAAACCACTGGGGCCAAGTACCCAACATCCACACTAAACTTGTGTCAGGGATTTACTTTGAACCAGCTCTACTCCAAACCACCGACTTACAGTTAAAAAAATTAGAAACTAACCTATCTAGCCAGTGCTCTCTCCCATCTTTATTCATTCGTTTATACCACAGCCACTTGGCGGGTATGTTTGGGAAGAAGGAAGATCGGACCAGTTCCTTACAACATTGTGTACCAACAAATGGTTATCCTCACAACTGCAAAGGTATCACACATCATCTTAAGCTAAGCAGCCCACTTTACTTTTCTGATCCACTATCCTGTCTGCCCTATGTGAGCTCCTTTGCTTTGCACATAGTTTTATGTATCAATATTCAGAGACCACACTAGGCAAACACAACTAGAATAGCAAGATTAAAAGAAGTGAAACAAAGATTTGGGGAGAAATGTTTGGTTTTGTTGCCATGCTCTTCATCTGAGCTCTTGGAAAATTTCTACCTTATACCATAAGCTGGGGTTACCTTTTGAGCTTTTGAATAGCAGTTAGTCTTTTTCCACAGTGATGATTTCCTAACAATTTACAAGGCATTTTACTACATGGTGATTTTCAGACAGAAGGTTTTATCAGATACCATCTTTTCTGTTACTCTTCAGGATCCTACACGCAGGTCACTGCAAAAGTACTGCAGTAAGGACTATAAGAAGTGGAACTGTCAGATACTCTTCAATTTCAAAGAAAAGTAGATGTTTATTTCTCCCTTATTTCCTCCTCTTTCAAATCTGTACAGTAAAATTAAGTTTGTGACAACTTGAAAATCTGCATTAGTTCTCAGGGAACTGTGAGAACCCCACAGACTAATGATTCAGCTACAAAACCAACAACTATATTTTTCTGAAAGAGCTCTGACACAGCTAAAGACTGCCATTATATGAAGAAAAGTGAAAAAGCTCTTCACGACCTTTCTGTTTAAAAGCAGCAAGAGTTGAGAGATAAGGAAGCCTAAAAACATCAGGAGGTTGCTTCTGTTCAATCTACAGACCTTGTGTTGTGCTATTTAAAGCCAGTGCATGCGTTTCATTTAAAATATTTTTTTCTTTACATTTATGCTATCTCATTTGTATTCTTTTGAGTATTCATTCCCTGAATATAAACACACTGAATATACCTTTGCTGAGGACAAAGTCTGTACTGCAGGCTGCATATGCTTTTAACACAGACTGTTACTATTTACAAGTATCTTCAGGAAATACTGAGGATTTCCCCCAACTTTGGTTTCCAAGCCTGTACATTTGGTTCATATTTTCATAAACTAAATCACAGATCTTTCAAAGTAAAACATCTAAAGGCAAAATGCCTTACAAACATAGGGAGTCAGGGAACTGGAAAATAAAACAATACCGAATATAAAATTCAGATAAAGTTCTTATTGCTACAGTTGAGTTCTGAAGCTCATGGCAAACATGCACTTGATTTCAAAAGGGCAAAGAATCAACACCCCATCTTCTAATTGTTCTGAAATATCTCCTGGGAGAAAGATAACTAAGATAATATATCATTTTACTACAATATTCAGACTTTGGAATAGAAATTCTCAGAGCTGTTTTCATGAAAAACAATATAAAATTTGAAAAGTAGCAGAAGTTCACATTAAAAAGCAGAAAAAAAAATCTACAACTTGCTTTTTTGTCATCACAGACGGCACTTTAAAAAATTTATACCCTGCTTTACATTTTGCCTGATAGCTTTTTCTTAACAAAACCATTTCGCTTAACTTAAAGATTAATATTTCACTCTCAAATACAAAGAACAAGATTATCAAAGCTTTATATTACTTTTATCTCAAAAAAGGAGGAAAGAGGCAAATTGTGAAGAAAATCACATACAGAAATAAGAATATATGCATTATTCTAATCTAAGTGCAAATCTGAAGAGCAGACAAGATTTTCACAAATACACTGATTATATTAATAGCTATTTGAATAAAGACTGTATTATGAATAGGGTTGCATAATATCAAATTTAACTGAAGTAACATCTGGCATACTAAAGATGTCGCAAAAGATATAACTGTAATTTGCAAAATTAGTTCCTTTAAAAGTGTGAAATATTCATCCCTCATCATATTTTTAAGATTATGAGCTCAGAACTTTATGAACACCAGATTTCATTAAACTCCCTTGTTGCATCTAAAGACTATTGCTTACAGAGAAAAAAGTGGTGTCTTTTCCATCATCTTCAATATAGCAGCAAGTCTGGAAGTACAGGCACAAACAATTGCATATATCTGCCAGCTCCCTGCAAACTGTGCACCAAAGTATAAGGAATCAGCTACTTTTAGAATAGCATTCAGGCTGAGTTACTACCTTACACCTCAGATCTTGAGATGATTATTCACCAACATTCACCCCCACCTGTGACACACACTAACAAGATGTTTATAGTCCTACTCTGATCAGGACTTGTATTAACTAGAACTAGTACTTCAAATGAATTTGTGAGGTTTTTTAGTGACATTTGATGACATTTTCACCCTATGAAGCATGCAAAACTGACTAGGTTTTAAAGGTATCTTCAGGCTGTATTTCATTAGTAAAACAACATTAATTTACTACAGAAATCATTACAAAGAGTGAGAAGTATTATACTTTATAAGGTAGTGTGATTTTCATCTGACAATTTATTCATGCATAGCTGGAAAATGCAATAATCTACTAAATTGGGTAGTGGTAGCACTATGTCTTATGTGCTGGAAATAGTGTATGCATAAATGAGAATTCAGAAAAATTACTAAGATATATTGACATACTTTATTGCCATAAATGCTAGTAAAATTCAAACTGCTATTTAAATCTTAGTTCTGAAATAAACTATACAAAGATAGGACACTATAAAAAGAGACAGCTCTGTGCAGAATTAGAGCTTCAGAGATTATTTTATCTCGCTATTTTACGAGTGTAATGAGACAAATTATCCTCTGAGGATAAATTGATTAAACAACATTAATTTCTCAAAATAAAATAAGCATCCAAAACATGAGGGGTTATCCGCTACAGGTTACATTTCATATATTTTTTTACAATACTACTCTTCCATAGTAGATTTTCTTTCACCATTTAAGAAGGAATTCTTAACTTTCATTGATTTTTACAAGCAGCAGCATGTTGGTTACTAACATTAGTGTACCTAATCATTTCCACAAAATTTGACATGTGAGTTTTATATAAAACAATTTGAAACTGACTGGGAATTTTTGACATTTCATTTTTCCTTTTCATCTAAAATAAGTTTAAAGAATAAATGATATGGCCCACAGTACTTTAACTCTTCATTATCAAGAGTACATAAGTTAAAGTAACCCTGTGTGCAAGACAGAGTGTGTCCAACTGCAACAGAAGACTGTGGGCTCAGATTTGCAACTATTAAATACAGACAAACGCTATCTACCTTGTCCTCTCTGTCCTAAAATTACACTCCTTTCTCAAAATAAAACATTCTCAAGGTTCCAACTGAACAATGGGATGTATAAAATTTAACTACCTCCTTACAAAGTTTAATTTTCAAGTTTTACTAAAATTCAAATTTTCTTGCAAAATTATCTCTACTTCTCGGAACTTGAGAATAGCCTAAATTTTCATACCCATTCCTATGTATAGAAATTGATAGTGATCACACCTGTTTGAATACACATACAGATTTCACCCCACACTGATAATGAGGCACTAGTACAATTAAGAGAAGTTTTGACACCTTTGAACTTCTTAAATACACTAAAATTTATGGCCTCCATACCACCTTGTTTCATTTCATAAAGAGGAATATCTGTATTACATGAAAACTTGTCCTTAAATCAGAGCTACAGGAGCAAAATATTCACAACAGCCTTTACAAAATTGGAGATTATCCCCATTGAAAGACCACTGAACAGTATTTATAAGACTTTATGCAGTATTTCGTAACTAGAAAAAAACACTCATTTATTGTAACATGTGCAAAAGACTGATGTAGAGTTCAGGATCCTTCCTAAATAATAAAGAGAATGAGGACCTGTTCTCTCAATGATACTCCAGAGTGTCATGGTTTTAGATTTAAAAAAAAATCATTGACATAAAACATGTAAAATTATTGGCATAATCTTTATTTCAAAGAGATCTCTGCAAGACAGTGAAAGACATTTTCCACAGAAGAAAAGTAACTAAGTAGTGATCGAGAAAAATCTTTGTAATACCTATTATTTCATAAGTTTGTGCAAATAAAAAAATACTAAAAAGCTATGACACCTTCCCAGGTCAGGCCCCACATTCTATTTCAATTTCATTTTCAATAATCAGAGATTTACTAGTAATGTATTATCAGTTAAAATAAATGTTCATGTACAAAATAATTGGAAATCCCAACATCTCAGTCAGTTTAATGCATTTTTCAGGGTTTAGGCATGTGTTCTCATCCAAACTGAGGTTGTTTGTGACATCTTCCAGGTCTGAACACCTTCCATGTCTCTCCTATGTTGCCACGTTGAAAAAAAACCCAAACAACCCAGACCAGAGGGGAACTCCATAGGATCTAAGCAAATAATTTAGCATACGCAAGATCAATTAAGCACTTAAGTCATACACTATAGTCTTCAGTGCCAGATCACAGATATTATTCAAATACATTAATAGAAACCAAATTTAACATTTGTTTCTTCCTGTGTAGTTCCTATTGCAATAATATGGCATCTGAATAAAGCAGCAGCTTCCTGGTTTAAGCATTTCTACTGTATTTCCTCATCTCAGCAATACCCAGACTGCACGTTATTATGACTCAAATGAAAGCAAGTCTTTTTCATTCAAAGTTCTTAGTTCTCATGTTTCAGAGGAATATTTTTCTCCTGAACTCAGGTTCTTCAAAAACAGGGTAGCTTCTTCCCAGCTTTGACTACAGAACAGACTATGTTCAGGCCAAACCATTGCTCCAGAGCTCTTTGTGCACATAAACAAATAAGGACAACAGCATGTAGCTAGGTAGTTTTTCAACAAGGTGAGGCCCTTAGTGACATGGTTTAGTGACATGGCAGCCCTGGGGTAACACCTGGACTTGTTGATCTTAAAGGTCTTTTCCAACCTAGATGATTCTCTAAGTTTATTAACTTTTCTAAAGAAGAGATAAAATAATCCAAATTCTTTGTTGCGTATATGTAACACTTCAGAATATTGATATCAAAGTGTATGTACAATAAAAAATACCTAATTTTCATAAAATGTCTGTATAAATATAGCTTCTTGATGCACTCCTCACAGTGACTTGTACATGTAAATTGTTTGCATTAAATGTGTAGTTGTCCAAACTTTGGGGTTATCTTCATATTTCTATTAGAAACCTTCCTTACCAAAAAGAAGTCTCAGATAAGAACACTTATGCAAAGCACCCTGGATTCATATCAATAAAAGTGTTAAAATTCTGATGTACATATTTGAAAATAATTTTGTGCTTTCATATAGGGACTGATAAGCTGCACAGTTCTCACTCAAGTCGTCCTTGCTTAGCATCACCTATTGCTCCCCATACATCAAAGACAAACTCATCTGGAAATGCAAAGTCTCCAAGAGTTTCATCCAATGCCACTGCAAATTCATCTGGATTTTTCTTGTCTCTTCCAGCTTCCACCATTGTTGCAGCTAAAAAACAACAGAACAATGTAATTATTATGAAAGTGACAGCTAACATATATTGCCAAGATAGTTTTTGAATATCTATTTTCAAAAACAGGTAGAGATCAGCTTAGGGAGATGTAAAGCTTAAATACTGGATTTAGGATTCAACAGGAATTATGTACTAAAATCCCCCCACAGTAGCAACATTCTAATCTGACAAATAGGAGAGCCTCCTTGGCTCTGTTTGCTTGACAGGTTTAACTTTTAATTCAACAGACCTTCATTTTAATCTTATTCAATTATATTCCATATTCATTGCTGAAGGCACATGAAGCATGGGTCTGAAAACCAGGTTAAGCACAACCCTTCTGCAACAACCAGACCCAGTCATCATTAACTTCAGTGAGTTTGATATGAGCTTGCTGATCTAAACCAGAAAATCAAAAGGCAAACTTGAATGTTTTTCTCCTCTAAACAATGAAGAAAACATCTCAGCAAGTCATAGTTTAAAGCAGCCAGGTTTTTCACAGAAAGTCAAAAGGAATAGGGTTTGAACAAGGAAAACTACATAAACCCTGCTCCAAGCTAGTATGGGTTTACTAGCAGCAACCCATGTTTTATGAGTTTAAAGGTTTAAATGTTGAGCACAACCTGCCTTTAGAAAGGAGTTATGATAAATGGGCTTAGAAACACTTGGAATACCCTATTTTAGGAAACAAGAATAAAACCACCAGGCTCAACTAATGTGCTGCATAAAACATAGAGAAAATCAAAGTCTGGTTTGTCAGGTATTGGGCATAGTATGTTTGCAACTACCTGAATGAAGTCATGCTCTCAAGAAACTACCATATGACCTCAGATTTGCTTAATTTTTCAGCTTTATTATATTTAATTTTAATTAATGTTAGCTTGTTTTTTTAAGCCAAAATACACCTCCAGGCAGTAAAGAGACTGAGGCATTTGCTGTGAGCCACGTTATTCCTCTGGTTGGATCTACATTTTTTTCCCCATACCATGCAAACTAAAGATAGACTAATTTCAGTGCGTAAGTTTGCTTCAATTATTATTACCTTCAGCTCTGAAAAAGCCCAAATCTTTAATTTACTTTTCCCAGCACCCTCAAGGGTGGGAAAATTTGTCCTTATGCCACTAAGAAGTGAAAAAGATCAAAGTTATTCCTGGAAGTCTCAGACAGGTGGTTCAAATTGTGCAAAAGCAAGGGAAAGACCTTGATGCTGTGCACAATAAACCAGAGCCAAAGACCAGGAATATCTCGGTACCCAGGAAAGTTAAAGTAGAGAGGTCCGATACAACAGAAGTAGATTTCTGTGATATCTTGATTCTTGTGATATACAAGTGATATCTTATAAACCCATGCTGCCCAGCATTTGCTTTTAATTAATACCCAAGTATCAGAATTTATCAAGTTTTAGACTTGGAAATAGTCTAAATACTGAGGTTGCTGTTAGGATTCAGTCTTTAGGTGCTGTGTTCATCCCTCACCTTTAGCCACCGCACAGTTTTTCAGATTCTAGGACAAATTACAGGTCTATCCTAAACAACATTGGATGCTGGCAACCCAGGGATATTAGAGCAAATCTCCCGCACCTCCCTGAAGGACGAAAAGTGACAGCACAGAGAGTTTCTCCTGGTTAAGCTAGGCCAGGAGAAATACTGGCAGCAGGTTATTAGGGTTTGAGGGATGCAGATGACTGTAAAACAGACTTGGCACAAACAGCGCTGCTGAATGCAGTTTATTTTCTGAGCTGTATCTCTGCTCCACAGACTCTGTTCATATTCACAAGAAATAACAGTATTGTACAACAGATGAAACCCTCAAAGTCTGCTTCATTTTGTGATTACTTTACACACCTGCCTTAAACTGCAGTATATCCTTCATCTTTTGTTATATATCACGTAACCACCACTTTGTTCATGAGCGTATCAAATTCAAGTGTCACACTGAAGGATTTTATAGCTTCTAGCCTTTTCTCAGAGGGATATCTGAGTGGAAAACATATTACAGTGCCTGAAAAGGGAAGGAAGTTTTGAAGCCTCAGAGACCATACTCCGTGGGACAGTCTGCCGTCTACTGCATGCACTGCATTGTATCAACATGGTAAAATCCCTCTGATAAAAAAGAAAAGAAACTTCCCCTGCTCTCAAGTTTCATTAAACCTATTTAATATTATTTTGTTAACCTGAAACTTAGCTCAAGTTTATTGACAGTTATGAACTTCTGGCAAAAAGTGTTTGCTGTTACGCAAACTTCTAACAAGTTATGAGCAAACTTGAACCATATTCCACACTGTAGACATCAGCAACTGTAATTCTGCAGAAAGCTGACGTTTTGGTCCAAACTACTCCCAGACATGAGGCGTCAAACAGAACTGCAGTGTGCCAAACTACACAAAACACTCCAAGGAAAATTTACGTAAATCTTGACAAACAAACTGCTGTGATCGAGACAGCTCAAGTGTAACCCAGCTTCGGGGCACCAAAAGTGGTGCTCAAGGACTCTCAAGACCTGTTTGCCTGTCAGAAGAAACCCTATCCCTGTTGCATTGATTCTTTCTGTGTCCCCTGTTAAATTCCTGAGACACTGACTCAGAGGAGTCTGGATGGGAAACAGGCATTAATGGGACTCTTGTTCCTGACAAGCAGAAGACAAATATCTGTCCTATCAATGCCACCTTGTATCCCTTGGCACCATAGCATAAGAAGATATTTAGAAAGGAGCAACTCTGGAAGTAATGAGGTGAAGGGTGCAATTTAAACATCACAGATTTCTGGATATGAACTAGGATATGAAGTTACTCTAAACAGACACAGAGAGGGTTGGAGGGAGAAGAGCTGTGCAAGGTGACACAAGAGCAAACCCGTATAGATACAGTTACTCAAGATACTAAAAAAACGTTGCCACCACCAGAGTGAGTTGCCATCAACAGACAAGTGTCCTAACAGACAGAGTGGGAGCAAGGAATTTAGCCAGTTTTAAGATAAATTAAGATACACGGAAGAGCCATATGACACAAAGAGCGGTGATAAGACAACACAAGATTATATTACAGTCCAACTGCCCTAGCTGAAACCTCAGAATTACATAGTAATAAACTCTGTCATTAACAGAAAATGTTACTTCAAACACAACTTTCTTTAAAGACTGAGCTATCCAAATTATGAAACAGAACCTTGTAGATAGTTCAGTAGAGACTGACCACACTTGAAAGCAAAATCCACTCAACTTAGATAATCAAGACAACTTTCAATCCAGTCAAGCAGGAGTCAGAATGGCACTGCCAAAGGCTGCAAATAAAAGTGTTTCCATCTGGAGACATTCAAGGCCAGGCTGGATGTGGTGTGGGCAACCTGATCTAGTTGAAGATGCTCCTGTCCATTGCAGGGGGGTTAGACTAGATGACCTTTGAAGGTCCCTTCCAACCCAAACTAATCTATAATTCTATGTTTTGAACAACTGTAATCAGCACTACCAGGGTACATTTAATGTACTGTATTTATTAAAGCACATTCCCGTTCCCAGATGTACCTGATCAAAAGTGCTTCCATGAAAGGATGGCAGGATCGTTGTGCTGGGCTGCACGTTTTCCACAGCCTAGTGCTGACCTCTAGTGCCAGCAGAGCTCTATTACCGTACTGCAAAGCTAACGCACGATGTAACCCATCCTTCCGGATTTTCACACACACAAGTTGTCCCACCAATGTATACGAACGGGCAAACTGAATCCTGCTTCACTGGTTTCATATACACAGAAACACTAAAGCTGGCCAGTCTTCTCCATCACCCAGTGTACATATTCTTATTTCACCACACAGTAAACACAGACATGGGCTGGCATCCCCTGGGAGCCACAGCTGTGCAGAACATGCATGTTTACACAATGACATTTGCAATGCGTAATTCCCAAGGCAAATCAAAACTACTGATTGCCAAGGCATTTAGCACTTGCCAACTTGAGGAAAACTTTACTGGTTCTCAGAGGGTGACAGCTCTGTGCCAAACTGCCTCCGCTCCCCTCCCTTTCCCCCACTGCTTCTTGTAACAGCTGCACAATAAGTGATTACAGGAACTTTTTTCCAATAGAATATTTTTCCACTCTCCAGATAGCCCAAGTTGTTTTCAGATTTATTTTTTTTTTAATATCACTTCAGGCAATGCTAATACCTGAGAAATTTTTACATAAAATGTGAAAAGTTCAGTGAACTTAAAAGTAATGAGAGGAATAAGAAGTCTTCTCAACTTTAACTGTGAAGCTCAATATCAGGTTTCCCAGAATAAGAACGAAGTACTGTATTGGCTTTTTAAACCTAGTCACTTTAACCTCCAAGATCTTTCACAAAATCCTTATTTTCACTTCTGATGGGCACGTGTAGCACAAACCATGAAAGCTACAATCTGCCTGCCACTGTTACTACCTACCTTACATAGTGGTTTTGCTACCTGTATCCTACCTTGTAGCTTCTAAAGAACCTTTTTCAGAAGCCTTAACAGAAACTTCAGTATTTATTTAGTTGTAATGCTATCAGAAGCTTTGTGTTCATTAAGAGGTAACGAGCATTATTATTCTGGCCTGAAAGAGCTAAAATTCACATTCAGCTTCCTTACAACATGACAGAAAATGAAGCATGTCCTTGCAGTTTTCAGTGCATAACATTACTTGGGTTTATTTTCATGTTGAACATTGTCAGACCTGGCACTCAAGGACCCATCAGAAATATTCGTTCTTGTTTCTTTTTAGTAAGTGTTAATTCTTGAAGTGGAGAAGTCTTCTTGTTTAACCAGACTGGCTACCTTTTTTTTTTTTCACAAAACTCATGTTATTATCTCAGAGTAAATGAACAGTTATAAACAAAATACCCTAGAGTGTATACAATAAAATCCTTTGAGAAAGGAAGTCTGGTCACAGAAAACAGAAGAGCAGAAAACAACAGATTCAGGGACAGTATTACTTTAGTCAAAGCATTTCAAGACAAAATTATCTATCCAATATTACTGGGTTTGGATACATGAACTAAGAGAAGCAGCTTGGGTGACAAAAACTTTAAACCTGTTAGGACATTTTGACTAGACGGTAAGTATGAAAAATAAAGAGTAGAAAAGTAGATTTGAAATTCTTTTAAACAGACATGGAGAATATGCCAAGACATTTAATGTCTGGCAATATTGGGGGGGGGGGGAAGAAATAACATCCAAAAGCATAAAAATAGAACAAAATATGAGTAGACGAAGAGCTAGCTAGTTAGACAGGAAGCCCTTTTCGCCTGCATTTTTCCATCAGTAGCATTCTGGGGTTGGATCCCGTAAATCCAGGCTTCCTCCCACCCAGAATCTTTGGGATCAAACACAGGTCATAACAATTCAAGCCTCACCAATTTAAAAAAAGAAATGCCACCAGTATTTTTCACTAGCAGTGCTTCCCAAGTCCCCTCCATTAATCAACTGTTCACGTTCCTTTACCAGAAAGCACTGGCAGGATTTAAAATAATCTGAATTGTCTCTCCATGGCACATTTGTTTTAAAGAAGACTGAAGTCAAGCCTTGGCCCAATTTCTAATGTGTCCATAAATGGCTGAGTAATAAACTTCCAAAGCCAAGTCTCCCTTCTGCAGATTAAGTCCAGTTTTCATAGACTAAAGAGGTAAAGAGGTAAAAGTGCATTCAAAAGGCAGGTATGTAAATCTAAACAGCGTTTAGATCTCTGAAGATACAAAACCATGTGAAAAAAAAGTGCACACATTACCATTAAATGATTTCCAAGCATTTTGCTCCAATTTAGGAATTTGTGTGTAGATTTAGTCAGCCATTCTTGAAACTGTCAAGACACGTAACTATGCAAAAATTAAGGGCTTTATCTCATCTTTAATTCTGTCTGTAATTTTACATTATTTTTCTTTCCTTTCTTTTGAACTTCTGGCTTAAAACTGGGGCACTGTTTTAGAATTCAATCACACCATGGAAGTGTCATTTTAATGGAGATGAAAGAGCAATATTAACTGACATCCAAAGCTTCTGACAAACAGAACTGCATGGGAGTGAGCAATGATTGAGATCTTAATCACTTGTCAGCTGTGCATTGTGATGACTTGCATTTTCAACTAATCTGGCTTGAGTAATGAGTGAAATTTCTAGCTGAGTGGTGATTGGCATTCTCTGAATGAATCCTTTCCTCATATTTCATTTTCATGGGTGACTGATCATATCCAGTATATGAAAAACTGACATGTGTTAATTGAACAGATCTGTGACAGGTGATTAGCTCTGCTTTCCTAAAGAGTCCTAGGGCTGTTTAATTATTTAAAAATGATAAAACATTTTGTTGATATCACAGTTGGCCCCTAACTCTACCATTTGATTTTTTGGAAATGGCTTCAAAGGTGCAAACTAAAGCTATATGAACCCTGTAGTCTTTGATTCCTGACAGTTTCTCTTTGTTTCACTCCCTTTTTGGGGAAGAGAAGGAAGAGGTAAAGGGCAAAATAACAACCCAATTGGGAAGAAAAGAGTATCTCAGAGGACAGAGGCCTCTTCCTTCTCTGAGTATTCTTTTAAGGCACTCTTTGAAACTTTCCAAACTACATACTGAAAGATGAAGGGTGTCAGATCTCCTTTTTTTTTTTTTTTGGGGGGGGGGGGGGGGGCAGGGAAATATCAAGGAGTTTATGGTAAAGCTCTACGAGGTGCTTGTCAATCATCACAACTATATGTGTGTAAAGCTGAATGCCTCAGTCTACTGTGCAAGAGCCATCCTGTTACGGTACTGACGGCCAAAACCACAGGTAACACCAGTTCCCACGGTAACTTGCTTCTCTGTCCCAGAGCAGAGCATAGCACACATCAACATCCCCAGAAACTATGCCCTAGCCTGGCTATGGACACCAAAACCAGAACACCTGTAAGTGCTTATTCCTCTAAGGCCAAAAGCCTGAGGACCTTGGAGGTAAACTGCAAGGGCAGGAGTCTCCAGAAGCCTGGCTTGAGCCGGGACTGCAACAGCTGCAGGACAAAAACAGCTCCCAAAGGGACGACAGGCACGCAACGTGGAGCTTTGAAGCCTGAGCCAAAGACAGACTGAGTGGAACAGGACACGGGATCCTCCCTAACCTAAACAGAGGGTCAGCACCACACAGAGCTCCCAGGAGCATATTACATGGCAGGGCCATCACGTATTAGAGTTGCTTGGACTAGAATTTTGGAGAATTTTTAGTTTTCTGGGAATTTGAAAGTTTAGATAATACCTACAAACCAGAATTCAGAAGTTTTGGGCAGCTCCACTCCCTTCTATGCCAGTAAACCCACCTCTACCTCAGGCTGAGGTACAAATAATACTTTACCTACAGTTTTTCCTGTGAGAAAGCTAGTAGAAGCTGCCAATCAGATGCTTGCCGGTAAGAGCAGCCAACAAAGGACTTCTGGCTAGTCACATAATCTCCCATTGTTCTCATTCCTCTGTGCTAACTGCTGCCTGTTCAACCCTCCTGCTTTGCCCTTAGCTTCATGCCAGACCCATTTTATCTTCTGCTTTGCCTTCTCCGCTTCTTTCTCATGAAAGCTCTCTTTTCAAGACCTCTTTCCATTTAGCTTGTCCTTTCTTAATTCTTGGCTGATTTTTTTTAATATTACCATAACAATAAATACGTTCTTTGTCTCAGTATTAGCAGTTCCACAAGATTGTATGAGGACTACAGCAACCACAGATGGCTGCAGCAGCAATTTGTGCTCAACTAGACTTCAGCTTCTTTCCATACAAATGGAAGTTTCTATTTAGTTGTCCTTAGATTAAGAGAAAGAAGTAACAGCTGCAAGGACAAGTTTGGTGCAGTTTTAAGGACTTACGACACTGGGGTTGAATAGTTTCTTTCATTATGAATTGATGACTGTGATAGCTAGTAAATATTCTGGGAAATTTTCCATGTTCTTCAGAACACAGGCTTTAGAGAACTTGATAAATCTGTGCAATTACTTTGCCAGTTCCCTTGCTAAATAGTTGCCCTTTCACTGATGAAGATCTCAGATTCTTCAGTGACCAACTTTGGTGTGTCTTAGCCAAGGGGCAAAAGAGCAAAAAAGCAAATAGACATGCTTGTCCTTAACAATCCTTAAACGTTTCACACACAAGCTCCACTAGAAAATACATGCTAGAAAGAATACAGTGATGACAGTTAGTGGCAAACAACTAAATAATTCATGCAAAAGCATATAGATAATATGCATGAAGACTAGAGGATTAATCAGTTACATCATAAGGCCTGTAGTGAGAGATTCTTTCTTTTATCAGACACAGGTTTGCAGAAATATGGGCAAGCTTTTGAGACCACATGCTGGAAAAATCTGCTTCCCTTTCATCCGGAGACTAAAGTACTCAATAAATTTTAGGCTACAGAAAATGAGAAATTAGTTAATCTTGTAGTAATATGCCTGTTAAAAACTCACCTAATTCAATATCTCTTATCCCCATATATGTTTCAAGAAGCTCATCCACTTTTTTAATTGCTTTTTCTTCAACTTCCGTTGGCTTTGTTGAAATAAAGGGAGAAAAAGAGCAAAAGTATGATTATGTACATGCAGATTTCAAACTAACCAGCAATTCACCACTGATTATCTTTAGTCCCATTCCAGTCACCTAGACTTACAAAACCTACAAGTAAAACATGTTTTCCCTCTTATCACAAACCTGAGCCTTCCTCCTAATGTCATGCCACACAGCTCTCACATTCAAAGTAAACAGGAGCCTTACATCTCCTGGCAATACAAATCTACATCAAATCCTCATTAGTTTTAGAGGAACCCAGAACAAATAATATTTCTTCTTCCAAACCCTAATCCTGGTTTTCCAGACATTCATGTCAACGTAGGTTATTAACCTCTCCTAACAAAAACCTTTACACCAGCACAGCACACTTCCCAGTGTCAGAAACTAAACCAACCCTTCAACAGACCCCTCCCCCTTTCCTCCTCTTCCCTCTTTTCAACACTCCTTGGTCTAATTTATCTTAAATTCATCCATGTAAAGCATGACATCTAAATATAGGCTCTCTGTTTCCAGATTCCTCAGCCTCATCTTAGCCCTGCTAGTCTTAACTTCATATAAGCATTTCTCCCTGCAGAAGGCAGCTGTCTTGAGTCCTGCAAGCTTTGTAAGGTCCAGATTTTTCTGTCCTATTTCACTTTATCTACCTTGGGTAAAACTAGATCAGGTGCTAGGTGATTAAACTATTGAAAGATCCCAAGATAACCATACCATTTCCTCCACAGTAGCAGGGCCTTTGCTTCTCAGCCGAAGTGTTTCTCTCCCTCTGGAGATTTTAGCTGCTGGCAGAGTTCCTCCCTTGGACCTTGGTTCCAGCTTTTCTAAAGACAAAACAAGTAACAACAACAAAAAGAAAAGGATACAAAACAGAACTAAGTACACAGTATATCAGAATACAATGTATCTACTTTGGCAATTACATTATCTTCACTTTTTATTCTACTCAAGATCTAGATGTATATAATTTAATTATAAATTAACTGTGTTCCAAGTATAGCTTCTCTGACAATTTCTTGTCTTCAGACCTTGATACTCTCTTGAACTGATGCTAAGACTTCCACTGACCAATGTATCTATGCAGGCCTATTGCACTCAACTTCAGACATGCACTTTGTGTAATTTTATTTCTGTATTCTCCAGAAAAGTAGAAGTATTTATTACTTTATATTAGATAATGGCTGAAGCCATCAGCCAAATGCTGATTTATCCTGGTCTTCACAGGCAGACTACGTAGCAGGTTTAGCATTGCAACATTTCCATTTTTCACTGAAGCAATGGTGCAAAAGCTACTGCTAAACAAGTCATGGTGAGCCATACTGCCGTGAGCTAACAATTCAATTTATGTCAAATGTGTGAAATGTCCATATGCAGATCTGCAGGAGTTTTTCCACTGGTTGCACAGAGGTCCTGCTTGCACACCTTATAAAACTCTACCAAGAATATCTGGCTTCACCCGAAGTTCTCTTTACCTGAATTCAGCTTTTCTTGTTTAATCTTGGGTAAGGGCACCCTAGTTAGTAAACGGAAAATGGAATAATTTAATATTTGGCTTTCTTGTTCTAGGACATGATTTTTCATTCAAGAGTGGCAAGGCTTTAATTTACTTACCAACATAGGAGTTACACAGTTAATCTGGAAACAAATTTTTCATAACTGTTCTTAATTTTGCTGGTTTTTCTCTACAAGATTATTCCTCCACTTAACAGCTAGCCTTTCCAAAAAGCTCTCCTTGAAGGCAAGACTTTAACATGGTATATTAATTTTGCCCAGGTAGATTCCAACTCACTATTCTCAGGTAAGTAGTCAAAAATCCAGATTATTCTACTGAACAAGTCTTGAAAAGTAATTTTTAATTGCTTTTAACAAATAGATATGGCACAGTCTCGTAACATATTTATTTAGCACCACTTTTCCTTAATCCTCTTATTGTTTCAAGGACTGTCTAAAACATCCTTAAGATTGTCATAATTTCTGCTAGACTTGTTTCAAAACGTCATTCCTGATATAACACGCATCTTTTTCTAGTTCAGTAACCATTAGTACATTAAAACTCATGATTTGACATAATCTTTATTTGTGACACTTCAGAACAAAGCTCTCTGGCCATCACAGAAACTATTCTCGTAATTAAAGTTTTGAGTTTGTGTTATGCTGCTTTTACTTTGTTTCTATTAATTTTTCACCAATTCACAGAGGGCCAGCTTGTGACTGGTAAGGACCAGTCTTATTCAGACAAGTCTTTATTTCTGTGCTACAAGCCTTGCCTACAGTAGCTGAAGTAGCCTGTGTGCATGTAGTAGAAAGAGATCTAACCAGTAAATTATACTCATTTTGCATTCTGATGAAAGCAAGAAAAGTTGGTAATTTCATAGGTAGGCTTGTCTCTTATTTCTGTACCTTTACAAACTTGTGTTGAAACTAACAGGAATTCAGCACCTACTGGTCCAGCAGGATCTAGATCTTGCTTGTCATCTCCTCTGGAGCTATTCCCAGCATGCTGCAGCTTGAACACTGTCTTGAATAAATTTGTACCTAAAGGCTAACTGCACCTAAGGCTAGAGGAGGGATATTCTAACCTACTGGGCACTGCAACTTCTAAATTAATTTCTGTAGGGTAAAAATCAGCCCAAAAAGCTCTGACTGCCTCTTAATTTAATGTCAGATAAAAGGTATTGTCAGGGAATTAGCAGGTCTCTTTCTCTACATCACAAACAGGTCTCTTTCTCTACATCACAAACAGACTAAAAGGTATCTTAATCACCTGACTAAAGGAATTACTATTAAATAACGTCTGAAGTCATCAATAAAAAGCTGATTTACTCTGGTCTATATAAACAAACTATGTAACACATTTAGCACTGAATACAAATTATAGACCCATATTAAAGATATTCCTATATCACTAATTGCAATACTACACATATG
Source organism: Nestor notabilis (assembly GCF_000696875.1). Taxonomy (NCBI): domain Eukaryota; kingdom Metazoa; phylum Chordata; class Aves; order Psittaciformes; family Psittacidae; genus Nestor; species Nestor notabilis. The sequence goes on along the minus strand of NW_009917911.1, from coordinate 13,583 downwards.
TAATACTGCTTTAGTGTAACATATTACATACACGTTTACTTAACAGGAGTATCAACATACATCCAAACACATTAGAGATTAACTCATTACCTTTGTTCTTCATAAAAGTACCAAAAGCAAAAAGAAATCTTCACATTTCTTTCATTTTCAATTTCTGCTGCTATTCTGACACCAAGTGTCAAGACTGGTGTATGACAGCAGTTCTAAACTACTAGTAGGTAAAAAGAAGATTTGAAAACTAAACATTTCAAACTTTTGTTGCTGTGATAAGGAGGGTGATTCTGAACACACTGTTAGTGCAGGAGTGCACAAGGACTCACACACACTGTTGGTGCAGGTGTGCACAAGGACTCACACACACTGTTAGTGCAGGTGTGCACAAGGACTCACACACACTGTTAGTGCAGGTGTGCACAAGGACTCACACACACTTAAAGAGTTCAGCAGTATTTTGAAGTTTTTATTACAAAAAAATGCTACATAGCTGGGGGGATACAAAAATTTCAGAAAATAAAAATTAAAACTCAGTCTCTATTTTGACTACCTGAGATAAACCTACTTCTTTTGGTTTGTTTTACCACACTGATAAAATTAATATACTTAAGGATTAGCAGTAGGTATGCATTCCTCCTATGCAAGTATCACTTTCTCATAGCATGCATGTAGTAGGTAGAGATAGAGCTTTGCCATACTACTTTCTTCCAATTCTGAATATACCTGCTGTATGATTGATTAGAGATCCACAGAAAAGTTGGGGGGAGAGAGAGCAGGAAGATATGCAGCAAAGGAGGTGCTTTAGGGAATCCCAGTGTTTTCTTCAGCATCCTTCTGCATTAGAGAATGCAGACCTCAGTAAAGAATACAGAAATAGACAAACCTGACACACAGATAAACAAGGACTATCTATCAGTAGAGGAAAAGAGGAGGGTCAAGGACCAGCACATTAGTGAAGTGATCCATGCTTTAAAACTGCATCTACGAAATAAAGGCTGTGCTTATTTATCATCATGTAGCAGCAAAGGAATCGAGCAACTGAGACTGAGGGAGCCCACACCAGGATGACTGCCAGAGAAAACAAGATGGAAGAAAATCCACACCTAAATTTCTCCCTTCAAAGTAAACAACAAATGTACTTCCTTGTAGCAGTTACGTTACCTTGGGTGGACGCTTGTCTGCTATCTGAAAACAAACTTACAATGCAATGCAGTGTTGGGATTTCAATGTTCCGTGAACAAGGTGGACAGCCAGGTCACTCACCAAATGCTTTCATAGGCTCTATCAACTCCAGCTTAAACATCTGACCTTTCTGCAGATCTTTTAGCATTTTGGCAACTTCATAATGCCGACAATCTGACACATTTTTTCCATTTATAGTCTCTATGTGATCACCCACACAGATAATTTTGGTTTGGTCCATAAGGCTACCTTCTTTGATTCGCTGTTGGTTAAAAAAAAATATATATCTTCATATGTACATAAAAAAAAAAAAATACATATATATACATACACATATATATAGAAAAGAAACATTTCTTTAAAAGGTAAAGAGGTGACAACACAGTTTCAAGAACGTCAGTTAACAACATTGTACCAGCAGTTCATTTTGTCTCTAAGATTTTCATTAAACATATTTTTGAAAGCATTATTTTTCAAGAAAAGTCTTTTAAGAAGCATCAAATATAAAATCAACAGGAAAAAAAAATACAACCATATTTCATACTTTCCAAGTTAAGGCTTCTGAATAAGCCGGTGTTTTTCTGCTTCATAACTCAATTCAAACATATCAGTAATGTAAATGTTTAATTGAGTTTTGGGGTTTTATTTTGATTTCAAAATCATAAACCATAGAATCATAGAATGGCTTGGGTCGGAAAGGACCTTAAGATCATCGAGTTCCACCCCCCCTGCCATGGGCAGGGACACCTCACACTAGACCATGTCACCCAAGACTCCGTCCAACCCGGCCTTGGACACTGCCAGGGATGAAGCATTTGCCACTTCTTTGGGCAACCTGTTCCAGTGCCTCACCACCCTCACTGTAAATAGGTTCTTCCTTATATCTAACTTGAACTTCCCCTGTTCAAGTTTAAACCCATTCCCCCTTGTCCTATTGCTACAGTCCCTAATGAAGAGTCCCTCTCCGGCATCCTTGTAGGCCCCTTTCAGATATTGGAAGGCTGCTATGAGGTCTCCACGCTGGCATAAGAATGTAATTTTTCTTAAGTATGGTCCAGAGACATAAAAAACCATGCGTGTGATATACTAAAAAATGACATACTATAAAGGGCTAGTCTTAAGAAGACTCATCTATAGTGATATGACAGCTACATATTAAAGTATTTCCTCTGAAAGATCAATTAAGCTTAAGAAATTCTTCTAAATGCTATCTCATGGAATACAAATACTAATGGTCTAAAGGTCATAAAATGTAATAAACTAATATTTGTAGTTTCTGTGGAGTTTAAAAAGTGAGAAAAAAAGGCCTGGTTAGACAGAGCCTTGGGTGACATGGTCTAGGCTGAGGCATCCCCACCATGGCAAGAGGGTTGGAACTAGATAATCTTAAGGTTCTTTCCAACCTAAACCATGCTATGATTCTGTGATTTACCAAGTCATTTAAAGGTCATTTAAAATTTCAGTGATTCTGTTTACTGCTGTTATATGCTGTCAAGTTTATCATGTGCCTCAGTCATATAAGCCATTATTGTATGTCTATTTAACAGAAAAGCTATGACACGGTACAATACTGTTATATTTTTTAGAGATAAGAATTTCATTCTAATACCTTCATGAATAACATACCTTTTAACAAAGACTGATGTCATTCAGGCTTATTTTGAGTGAAGTAACAGTGAGACAAGAGAGATAAACATATTACCACCCCCTGCTGTAACACCTAGCCTAGCTGCGTAACTATCTCAGAAACCTGCTTCTAGTTTCTGTGCACATGTCTGAGCCCACATATGTGCCTCCATCTGAGAGAGTCAGTGGGAAGCGTGATACTGCTCAGTGTCCTATAATATACTGCAACAATTTTTAGTTTCAGGCTGAGTTTAACTCTTTGTAACCTAGATTAAAACCAGAAAGAAGCCTCATGGTGAATGAAGAGGGGGAGTGTCACACACAGACCTGAAACCAGGTCCCAAAAGCATTTCTGTTACCAGAGGCCAAGATTCAAAAGTGTGCCCACCACACTTCAAGTCATGCTTAGTTTACACATTGAATTTATTTTCATTTAGCTTTTTTCCTTCACTTCAATCCTAACACTGAAACTGTTTAAGTAATATTCACTGGCTATGTTTTCATGTCATATCAAACGTTTTTTCTCATCTGACTTCATGTTTTTATCACTCCAAGTTAACTGATCAGAGACAGTCAAGCTACATTGTCACAGTAATTAAGATGCAATTGATACGCCTGTATTTCAAGTGCTCTATGGTCCATTTAAAAGCTAGGATCCATATTTCCTATGCAATACCCAAAATCAGTTGTAACACCCCACTTTATAGTCTCCTTATACACCAGTCAGTCATGCTTCAAGTTCTACTGTTGTTCTTTGAATGGCTAATTTGATTCCATAATACATCTTTCCCATCTGACCATGTACCCAAAAAAAATTTGTGAAATGATACCAAGTTTTGTTCTTACTAAAGCAAACCGTTAGATTTCATAGGAAAACAACCTGCAGTTCATAGTGTCAGGTTTAAAAACCTAGAAACTGCCCTGTTATTGAAAATACAATAAAACTACTACAGACTATAACACCTTTCAACAACCCACAGGTAGCTAAATTTAATATTCACTGTTAATTAATAACGGAACATAGTAACAATTTTTCAAGGAAAGTAAACATAAACAAGGAGATTTCTACTGAACTTTAGAGACCGTCTCTGCTTATTTGTTTACCTAGACAATCAAGTATAAAAAAGATGCAGCTTTTACTTTTGCATATGTATCCTCTATGCTGTTTTTAAAAATCCATTAGCTAAATATGCAACGGCAACAAAGTAAGCTCCTAGATACTCCTTTAAACTGACACGTTCCCACAAAGACTACACCATTTTCATTATACTGCTTATTATTAGACTAGTACAAGGACAATGGTATCTTTGTTCAGACAAGTTTTATACAATTTAGTAGAAGTTACAGCTTGTCTTGCTACTGTGGTGAGGATTTTCCAGCCTGCTGCAATTATGCAGTAGCCTATGTGATGGCTGCTCTCTCTCTACGTATTACCAGCCAAGCACAGAGAAAGTAACGCTGTACAGTGCTGCACACGTGAGCTTTAATCATTGCGGCACTGCTTTCAATGCTTCTTTTAAAATGCAACATAAGCAGCAGAGTGACGGAATGTTAGATGCTGCATGGGCGCTACCACTAGGAATACAGAGTTCTGTGTTTATAAACATAAAAATAAAGATACGATTTTGCCAAAATGCTTGCTGAAACTTCCACTTCATTTTTACTTTCTTAAGCATGATCTCAACCACGTTTTCCCACAACAAAGACAAGGAAATCTATTCCTAAACCATGTCTTGTTTTATATCCATGGCAGCTAAGGAATGAATAGAGAATATTACCTCTCTGTACAAGAAGCTCTGTTTACAATAGCAATGAGAATAGTGATTGGGACAGCAATAATCAGATAATTGCCAGTGCCTCACTAATAATGGATAATTGGGGTAGATTAGAGCAAAGCATCCAAAAAAGGCAGAAAACGTGATTAAGGTTCCTAATACCTACTCTAGCAAGAAGGGTAGCGTCATTTCCTCAGCCTCTACTTGTCTCAAAACATACTATCTGGAGGTCACATAGAAGATGAGGAGGAAAGCAATTATGATTAGTGTATTTTACTGCCCATAGTTGCCACTCACATTAATTCTGGTAAATTGTGTCAATTCATACCCTCAGCATCTTTTAATTCACCCTACCTATCTAAGGCAAAAGTATTGGAAAGCTGAAAAAGCACTGTACTTGCACCTATTCTTATAAAACACAAAGGCTTCTGCCCTGGGAACAGTCATAAAAACTGAAAGTACATGATCTCATTATCACGAGTAACACAAGTTCTATAAGCACCCAATAAATGACATCAGGAAATCACTTAAAAAAAGGAGGGGGCAGATGCAAGCAGTATTTAACACCTACCACCTCAGGCTAGATTGGAAAATACAATGGCCACATTGTAAAGCTGATGCACAGTATAGAAGCAATGAACAAATGAACTGATTTTGAATGACATGTAGTACAGAAATAGCTGAACTAATTTTGAATGATGTACCTAAAGAAAAGCCAACTTCATTTTTTACTTACCATATATATAATGATAAAAGATTTTATAGTTCTAAAGCATCATTAAATCAATAATTAACCTGCTAAAGTAACAAAAGCTTCTACAGAACAAAATACTTCACTGGTAATTACATTTACCTTTATAAATGCACAACCAGTTCCATTGTCTGTAATGGTAAGACCAAGCACATCATCAGTTTTAAGAACTTCCACTTCTTTTCGTTGTCCTTTTACGTGGGCAAATATGAAATCTTCAAGGCCAATTTGTGCACCTAAAAGCTTGTCCATATCAGCTTTATGAGTGTTCAAAGTGCAAAACATGATCTGTGCAGGAGGGAAGCAAAGACATTAAATTCAACAGTGTACCAGGTTTGGTGAGCTTGATGGGAAGATAAAAGGAGAGCATAGGTATGGCCTCTCTAACAGATCCATAGCTGAAACGATGGCAACTCTCCTTCTCCAGCTGCCCCAGGAGAGGTGACAGTCTCCATCCAGGCACATGAGAGAAAGCATCCATAGCTCAAACTCTGCAGGTAAGAGCTGGCAGAGAGCAAAGCAAAGAGACATGTCTGTGTGAGCAGCCTCTCACAGCTTGCCTCCGCACACCAACTCTGACACAGGCAACTTGAGATAGAGCAGAGCAGCTTGTTCCAGAGGTTAGAGTAATCAAACCAAAGAGCCACCACCATCTTTTGCTTCCTTGTTCACCCACCTCAAGTCTCAGAGGATTCAAACATCACTAGGGACTGCTTTACGACATATTTGCATGAAAGCAGTTTCATGGGGAAAAAAGAGCACTTACCAAAACAAAAGGGTCATGAGAAAGCCTACAAGGATGCTGGAGAGGGACTCTTCATTAGGAACTGTAGTGATAGGACAAGGGGTAACAGGCTCAAACTAAAACAGAGGAAGTTTAGATTAGATATAAGGAAGAAGTTATTTACAGTGAGGGTGGTGAGGCACTGGAACAGGTTGCCCAAAGAAGTGGTAAATGCTCCATCCTTGGCAGTGTCCAAGGCCAGGTTGGATGGAGTCTTGAGTGACATGGTCTAGGGTGAGGGGGCACAGGGTTTAGAACTAGGTGTTCTTAAGGTCCTTTCCAACCAAACCATTCTATGATTCTATGTGTTCCCCCCATTTACTCAGAACACGCTGTCCCCAATGGGTTTGCTTAGTTTCCTATCCTTCCTTCAGCATGAGTCCGGCATCTCTGTTCCAGCTTAGTAAAAGCCAGTCAGAAAAAGGGCAAACTGGTTCTTTATTAACCAGCCTTTCTGAAGGATTTCCCTTCAGCACTGGGTGTTACGCAATTTTTTCTCCCTGTACTTATGCTAATGGTTCTTTGGCAGGGAGGCTTATTTATCCTGGGCATAGGCAGGATGAGACTAACCCAGCTGTACTGCTCAGAGGCAGAGATGATGCTTTTGCCGACCATTGTGCTGCACAGAAGAATTTGGCCACTCTGGACAGGCTTTGGGCTTTCTGCTCTGAAACTGGCTCTACTGAACAGCCTAGTTCAGTAGAGTTCAAAAGAACAAACAAGCCCAAAGCTAGAGAAACTACACTTGCCCAACTCCTTACGGGGAGAGGACTAAGGGCTGAGGGAGCCCCACACAGCCTCCTCCTGTGAAGCACTGGAGAGCACAGTGCAGCAGCCAAAATAGAGAAACTATGTTCTAAGAGAAATGGAGAATCCCTAAAATTTAGTTCACTGAGGCAAAGAGCACCCCTAAAGACCACCTTTCACTTGCAGCTGGAAGCAGGGGAAGAGGAGACTTGCCACCCTGTTTGACCCTCCAGCACAGGTGGCAAAGCCACAACTGCAAGGCTGTGCTGACAGCAGTATGCATATAGCTCTGACAGGACAAGAGACAGAAGCAGATGCCTTTCTACCCCCTGCCTACATCTGCTGGGCATTATTTTCCTTCAGAGCACACCTTGGACTCCCTTGCAGCCCACTGTCCACAGCAACTCCAAATTAGGCAGTAGAAAAAGCAGTACCCACACATGAAAAGCAGCACACAGAGGGAAGCCAGCCTAGCATGAGACAAAAACCAGCAACAGGATGTCGCTGTGTCCTTCATCTTTGCTATTGCTCCAGTGGCATTCCCGGGAGCAGCAAGCCAGACCAGCTGCCCCAAAACCCAGGCACAGACATGTGCCTGCAGCATACCAAACCCCCTGATGCTTCCCTGGAAATGGAGGGTACCCTCCCACTTTCCTGGCTTCCCTCACTATGCTTGTAAGAGTTACAGGGTTTTCCATATCAGAACACTTCAAATGCCTTTTTTTCCTTCCCACATTACCGGATGACAGAAGAGAAATGGAAATGAAAGTCACCAACCTATTCAAATCTATTCCAGGTCAAATGAGGGGTGAATGCTTTTCCTAATCTATTTCACAGAAAGCATTTAAGTTTCTGAAGCTTCCCAGAATTTTGATTCTATAACTAAGGGGGTTTTGGTTTGAAAAACCAAAAGTTTAGTAGTGAGATAGCGTTTCTTGATGAGGGGGGGCTCATTTAGTGTTTATTTAAAACAAACAAGCAAAAGACTAATTGCTTATCTCATATAATTCATCCAACATCCACTTCAATCTAATACCTTATGTTAACAATGAGAGTCATAACAGCACACCATTAACAGATACTAGTTTTATTCTCTCAGGTAATGCAAAGATTTTCAGTTAACCCATACTCAAGCAGTAACATCACCTAGAGAAATTCAGCTGGGCCTAAGTAGAAAATTACATTTCATTTTAAAAATAATAATCACCTCTAATCAGCAGCATTTTCTTTTAACCAAAAAGGTTCAATTCAAAGTGACTATATGAAGTTCACATATGCATATTTTCAGCTCTCTCTTGAGCTACATAACTTAGCCAGTTAACAACTGCAGCTCAGTTCTTGTCTTTACAATGAACACAAGCACTGTATCTTTACATTTTAGACATTAGCATCCTTCATCTGACCTTGTCAAACAGACAATCATTCAGTAACTACTGTCACACCTTTGAATAGATAAAATTGGCAACAGAGCAGAAATTTGATATTTAGAAACTCGATCCAGAGTTTCTCTTTTTAGACCTTCATCTGGATGGCATTCCTACTACAGCCTATAAGTCTACAGAATTTTCTGTGAGTCAGTTTTGTGCTAACCACAAGACTGAGAAAGCATCAGCCAGTCAAAAATAAAACTTGTATCATTCTTTACCCTCTGGTTTTTCTCAGAACAGATATATGCAAAGAGTAATATGCTAAAGATGTATCTACTCAGGATAATATACCATTACATCATCTATCACCACAGGTTTATTTGTACGTGACTGAAACTTGTCAATTCAAAAACGATATTTTTTCATAGATTGTGCATAAGTTTAATACAGGTAAGTAGTAACAGTTTATACACTTACATACTTAGCAGCAGGTACCATAGTACATCTTCCATTCACTCAAAGTTTGGCACATTTTTAATAGTAATTTTCTTAACCAGAAATGAAGCAAGGAAAAATAAAAATCAATGTGCAATTTTCATTGTTAAGTCTTTTCTCTCTTCTCTTACCTTCAACCTTCATACGCATTTGCTCTTTAACTCAGCATACCAGTGCTGTGACATTTCATGTCAACTTTAGCAAGATATCACAAATCATAACTGTTACATCAGTCACAAAGTATCTAGGATACCTCCTAAACTGAGTGTTATTTTATGTAGCACACAGAACAAGGAAATTCCATCTGGCTGGCAGGGACTAGGGGCTTATGCACAACCTTATAAAATAGATTTCCCAGACAAGATTACTAACAGATTATTCCCTGCCTCAGTGTTTTCAATAGGAAGAGACCACATTAGCCAATAAAAACAGGGTTACACTGTGTGTTATATAAAGAATCTGTATTAGTGAGGAAAAAGAGGGTCACAGTATGTGTTATAAAAGTACCTATGTAGTACCATATCGCATATCCTATACATTCTCATCTTCCATGTTAAGCTTACGCCTTTAGAGGAACTCAAAAATAAGCTGACTGATAGATGACATACCCAGAAGCTATTAAAAGTGCTTTAAAATCAGTAGATCTCAGATAACTTTACAGAGGCGATCATGACCATTTTATTCAAGAGATGGGGAAATGGGAATTCTACTTCTGAGCAAGATTTAACACCCACTGACTATACGTAGATGTCATTATATCAAGAAACCACCATTTCCCATACTCACTTTAACCTCTCTGAGGAAAATGAGGGAGCCTTGACTAGCTGTAGCAACACAAAGAGTAACCAAATCATCCAAGTTCTAGTGTGCTTTTGGTACTCTTTCACGTATGCAACTTTGCCTCCCCAAATATGTTCAAACTACTATAAAATAAGCATTCAGTGTTTTATTGTTCTTTTTTTCGTTAAACCCAGAGCATACAAGAATTACAGTGTAACTTCTTCCATACAGCTTAAAAGTATTTGAAAACCAGATCATTAATACAGCAAGCATCACACATACACAGGTGTGAAATTTAAGCACTGCTTAGGGGAACAGCAAGCAAACAATTGTTGCCATAGAGCTGGGAGGAGGTGGTTTGTAGGGAGTGTTAAGTTTGTTCATTTAAAGCATTCAAACTGTAGGCGAGATTGTGAACCATTTGTTTCAACTGATAACTATGTACTCTAAAACTTTGAACATTCTGATGATGAGGATGAGGATTTCACAAGCTGACCCGTTTAACCTCCTAAAATACACTTCAGATTATTTTCTTGTTATAAAGTCACTTTTATTCAGAAACTTAAGTTTCAGCAGTGGCTTATTTTTTCAGTATTCTTTCATAAAAGTTTAAATTGAACAGGTTTAAATCAAATTCTTCTATGAAAGCCTATTGTGGCACAGCCTCACAGTATACTAAACTATACATATGAGGGGCAAGGCCCATGGAACAACCCAGACACACACTCAACAGCTGAACTCTTGTTACTGGAACAGACAGAGGGAACTGCATTTTTGCCCTTGGTGCTCCTGGAAAGGTCTCCCTTTTCCTATATTCCCCTTATGAAGCAAAACTCCTTCCACCGTGAAAGAAACTCCAACCTCCACAGGCTCTTGGCAGACACACCCTCTAAGCATTCAACTTACCTCACCAGCCCCACCACACTTGACTTTCCAGAGCAAACAGAATAATCAGAAGGGCAAATTATGGGTACGCAAATCGAAAGTCCATATAGCTTACCATTCCCTTCTCACCTCACCAAGAAATAGCCCTGCTACAGTTGAAACTTAATATCAGCGTTCCCAGTGCCTGATTAGCAACTCTGAATATTTTAAAGCCCTACCATGTGCTCTCACAGGAGCACACCACCACCAAATGCTTTAACAAACCCACATTGTCCTTTAGTCAGTGCTCGTTTATTTATCATACAGGCTGCACTTGGCACTTTAACCCTTACATGGGACCTAACATTCCCTGCTACCTTTCTCAAGAGTCACAGTGGAGTAGTAATCCTAAATGGCCAAGACCATACACAAATACTTTTTCCAACTACTTTTCCTACTTCATCCTCTATTAAAACAAAACAAAACAAACATGGGAGATACCTGTATTACTTATGCAAGTAGAAACACAAACGTATTGTGGGGGGTTGTGTTGCTAGTTAAGAACTGCATCTATTATTTTTCTTTTTATTTTTAGTTCTGTGTTTCCTTGTTGAAACCCTGTTAAAGAAATCAAGTTAAAGCAGTCGAAAACAATGCAATCTACCTCAAACTGCACTCATATTAATGATACAGGCAATCCACTGCTAAAAGCCATCTTCAGTCCTCCTCCCTGCAAAAGGACATTCACGTTGGGCCAGGAAAAGAAGAAATGCTGGTCATGGTAAAAGTCAGAGAGGTAGGCAGAAATGCAGGCTGAATGCCATATTCAAAAGGGATAATTGAGGTATACATTCACCTAGAAATATGGATGAAGAATAAAATGCCTAGTCAATAAAGGGTGAGTATGGGAAAAGCCTCAGAAAGATCCTATTACAACTCACTCCTTCATAAGGGCCTAGCAAGTATCACAGGAGTGATGGAGCTTCCCCTTTGAAGCTATACCTGTCTTGTTCTGTCCCCCCATTCTGCACTACTCATGATCCAAGTTTGCACAGAAGGTTTTGTCATCGTCTGTCCAACAAATAATTGTTTTATACAAGCTTCCCTCTGTCACTGTCGGCAGTCAATCACAGATCCTGGAAACGATTCTCCAACAGAAGCTAAACTCAGCTGGTCCCATGAGATGTGATACAAAGAGGAAATGAGGTGCTGTAACCATGCAGAGTCAAAAGGAAAAGTGACAGATTACAAGTATAGCTCATCCTGAACCATACTGAAAACACTTAAGGAGGAACTTATCCAAGAATTCATACCCTTGCCTACACTGCAGTAAACTCAGATATCATATTAAACGTATTCACTTCTGCAACAGTTAGCCAAACGCTCTCTACACTGAACTCTTCCCGTCAACTTCCCCCTCCCTGTTTTCCACCTGGTCACTATAGGAGAGATCTCTGTGATAGTACCTGTTTCCAAAGGCATTCAGGTATCACACTGCCCATAGGCTTCAGCATAGCTGGGTCACAGGAACTTTCCTAGACAGATAACACCTACAAATGGCATTTGAGTACCTCAGTATCTTTCAGTTAGATGAGGTGTAGCTTCTGGCATTATTCTTTACACCAGACTGTCTGTCCGAAGGCAGTTTAATTACTAGATAATACCATCTAAAACATCTAGTCTATCCTTACTTCCAGCAAGCTCTGCAGCTGCTAATAAATACATATTTCATGGCACCCCTTGCCATTCACTGATCTATCCTATTTTATCTTGTCCAGCCAAAATTTTGTTACCTAGCCTCCCTGATGCAGGTTTTTCATTCTGCTGTGCCACCCGCTACGCAAGGAAATATCTCCGATTGCTATTTTCATCGTACAACTTAGTTTCTTAAAGCCACCTGAATTTCTTGAGTAAAAGATTTTAAGTTCGGTGCCTTCAGCAAAAATTCTCCATCCATTTTTACCAGTAAACCACACTAAAAAAATAGGGATAAGACAGTAGACAAAAAAGGAGAAAAGAAACTTACCTAGTTTAGCACAAGGCTAGCAATAGATACCCATAAAACATGTGGTGCTTTCCTCTAAAAGCTTTCAGGGTGTTAGTCTATACATCTAGAAATGGGAGCACACCATTCATACAAAATTGAATTTCCTGGTGAACACTGTTCTTTGTCTAGTCGATGGAGCCAAAAGATCAGTAACAAAAGTTCAACAGTGAAAGGAAGAAAACTAAAATAGAAGATAATCTGGCAATTATGAGAAGTTGAGAGGAAAAGGTATAACTGGAGATGGGAAGAAAACTGTATGGGAAGAAAACAGAAGCAGAAGGTCAGAAAGCAGCTGTGAAGGTCTGGGACGTAGGTGCATTGGCTGGCAGCAGTACTGGTACTTCTTAATTACTTCATGCAACAGCGAGTGGTTAAACTGTACCCACCGCTGCTGCCACTTTTCTTTTACCATGTTCTGTTTGAAATGCTGCTAGGTCAGGCCGCAGCAAACCCTCCGAACAAAGTCGGTAGCAGCAGTCTTTACTACTTTGAAAGAGCCAGCTGCGAATGAGAAAACAAGTAAAGCGATATAACCACATGCATGCATAACCAAATGCTAGCATTTGCCACTCAAAGGGTAAGGTTCATAGAACTACATAGGAAAAACTTGCTATGGCCACTACCTTTTAGCTGAGAGAAAACAATGCGTTTACAAACACAAATGATTCATTATCCAAACAAACGTTTAAAACTTGGCTGAGAAGAAAAAAAAAAAGATCAAACAGGTAGCAGGGTTTAAAAAATCCTGGTACAGATTTAAATAACCTCGCTTAACAGCCTGCTAAAGCAGAAAACCTTCCAAGCGTCACATTCAGCTGCAATTTTAAAATGCG
>NW_009917911.1:0-307 GCF_000696875.1 Nestor notabilis | reverse complement strand
GTTGAAAGGGTTTTTCCCCCGCCACTGGGGTGGGTATCCACCCTCATGGACCCATTGATTGTTTTGGGGTTTGGTTTTTTTCTTTAATTGGGTTGTGTTAAACACCAGGCCGGCAAAAGGTTAAACAAGGCGCTAGAGGTATCTGGTTTAAAAGGGCCATTGTTTTTCCGTGTAAAAGTTAACTGCAGTTACGCTTATACCGTTTCTCACACGGTAATGGAAAACACGTTCGCAGTCACCTGCACGAAACCCACGGGCAGTGGCAGGCACAGAACCGCCCCCCGCCCCTCTCCGCGTCCTCCGAGGC
>NW_009917910.1:33002-33323 GCF_000696875.1 Nestor notabilis | reverse complement strand
GTGTATTTCAAGGTGGACGGGCAGCGCTTCGGCCAGAACCGCACCATCAAGCTGCTGACCGGAGCCAAGTACAAGATCGAGGTGACTCTGCGGCCCGGCACCGTCCAGGCCACGTAAGTCCCTGCTCGGGGCGGCTCCCCCGGCCCTCCCTTCCCCGCTGCTTTATTTTTAGAGGTTTAATATTTTTTCCTGGCAGACTGACAGCGCGGGGTTTCCGTGATTTCTCCCTCCCTGCGTTTTTGCTTTGGTGGCCCCGTTCCTCGGTCCCTGGCCAGCTGTTCCTAGTGCTCTGGCTCGGGGGGAAGGCCATGTTTGTGGACG
>NW_009917910.1:31518-32986 GCF_000696875.1 Nestor notabilis | reverse complement strand
TCTCTCCCTTTCCACCTTCTCCTCGAAGCTCTTTCAAGTCCACCTCCTTTTCTTCCTCATTCCCCATGGTTTGCCCTGGAGACAGAGGGAAGAGGCCCCTCTGGCCCTGCATGTTGGGATACACCATGCCCAAGCCTCGCTGCAGCATGGCAAAGCAGAGACTGGGACCAGGGAGGATGCAGGTGGGGAACCAGTCTCAGGTGGAGGGGCAGCCCTGGAGAAGAGATTTGACTAACCTCTCCCCAGCTACTCGAGATCAGACCCCTCCTGCCTTTCCTTTTGACATCTTCCCCGGAGGACTGCAAAGCCCTGACATTTTTCAGGAGCCCCAGTGAGTCAGCAGCACCTGCAGGCTTGCTAAAATCTCCGAGGCATCCCCCAGCACAGAGCCTGCCAGGCTGCAAGCCCACATGCTGGCTCCAAGCTGCCAGGGAAGGGGGGTGCAGGGCTGCTGAAAGGCTGGATCCTGTCTGTTTGCAGGACAATGGGCATCGGTGGTGTCAATGTCCCACTGGAAGAGAAATCGAGGGATGCACAGGTGGTCTCTTACACAGGGATCTACGACACAGAAGGGGTGCCCCATACCAAAAGTGGGGAGAGACAGCCCATCCAGGTCAACATGCAGGTATGTGGTTCCCCAAACATGACATGGGAAGACAAGGGACAGCAGCAGGGGGCTGACTCCCAGAGAGAGGTGTGGAGGTGAAATATTCCAGGACAAAGTCTGATCACAGCTGCCACCTCCTGTTTTCTTTGTGTCAGTAAGACTGCTGGACAGAATAGAGCTAAAAAACACAAGTCCTGCTTCCTGACGGGAAGCCAAGAGGCCAGGAAGCAGTAGGGGTATTTCTAGAGACCTGCAAAGCCCTTTTGGGTGTTGCAGCAGGAAGAAATGTAAGCTAAGCCTCTCGCCTCTTCTGCAGGATGTTACAGACATCAAGCAGCTCCCACCAAGATCCCTGGGTAGGAATCCAATCCCAAGCCATTGGCATACAGAGACCTCCCTTTTGCATGCCAGCACTACCAGGTATTTTGAAGCAGAGCATGCCCCAAGCACAAGGGGTGACTAGTCACCCTTCCACCTGTCAGCTGCAGGATGCCTGAGGACCTGCCAGAGGCTGAAAGCACATGTGAAAACAACATCCTCCTCCCCAGGGCTGTTTTCTTCCTTTCCCCATATGCTTCCATTATCACATTATCTCTGCATCCACAAACAAGTTCTTATTCAAGTGGCTCCTCACCCTAACCTTAAAGAGAAGCTCCAAGGGCCAGAATTGGTATATGCCATGGCGTCAAAATGAGATGAAAAATGCTCCAGCTTGTAAGGCAGCAGAGCTGACAGAAGACAGGAGGAGCAGCAGGCAGATTTCCATAGCACTCTGGCTGGTATGCTCGGGGTGCAGAGGGAAATGTCTTGTTCTGGCTTTGGTTTGCTTGTTTGGGTTTTTACCCTCTCTCCTGATTAGTT
>NW_009917910.1:20058-31487 GCF_000696875.1 Nestor notabilis | reverse complement strand
TCCTGCTGTTCATTCTTTGCCTTCTGTACCACAAAGGGGAAATGGAGCAATATGCTCTTCATCCAAAGCTCTCTTTTCTGTTCCAACTCTCATAAGTTAGGACCTTGCCAACCCCACCACATTTCAGCTTTTTCTCTCATTTGGTCATTGCGTGCAAGATCTCATCTCGAATTTTTATCTTCATTATTTTTTTCTGCACTCATTATTTAGCATGGCAAACCCCCTCTGAATAAGAACTGTAACATCTCCATTTGGTGTTTCTAATAATTACAGCACGCCTAACTTAATTGTGGAGACCCACATCACATTAACAGTTACGACTTCGTAATCTTAGGTTAATAAGACTACCCTGAAGTATTTGTCCAGGCTAATCACTTTCCTATACAGTCACCTCCTTTTAACACCCAGGAAAACCAAACGCCCAGTATGACTCCTCAACCAGCAGAACAGGGCTGCTGGATGCCACTGATGAGTACTGCAGTTAAATTTCACAATGGCCTTATACCAGGAGGTGGAAGGGCAGTGCTCCCCAAGACCCAGCTGCTTTGACTAAGGCATCCCTACTGTGATAGCCATCTTTACCCTCAAGTAAAACACTCATGTGAACCCTGAAAATCTGGATGTTTAACTTTTCTTATGGAGAAAACCAAGTCAAATCACAAATGAAGCAATTGCAAGAAATGCAAGGTGGGTCTGATTTACAGATACAAGCTCTGAGGTGTTTTGTTCCAGCATCAGAATGAGAAGCCACAATATTTGCCCAAACAGTTGCTTTTGTAAATCAAATCCTAGGATATTAACCATGATGCTAATAGGATTTTCAAGCACTAAGCAGGTCCTCAACCCCTGATCTTCATAGATAGGTTCTTCAGTACTTACACAAGATGTCCACAGTTGTTACTTTTATGTATTAAATTTAGGCATCTCAACTGGGATTTACATGTTTAACTCATCATTTAGCTGCTCAGCTAGACAGAGCTGTAACAGATTTAGGGAAACAGCCTTGGATACCCCAGTCTGAAAACGGCTTCTAATACCTAGTTCCTGAATCTTCCAAACTGGGCTTATTACATATGGCTTTAAAATTTCCTACTTCTTTCAACTATGAGGAACTTCTGCCTCCACTTCCTTTTCTAGAACTGGCAGGATCCTGATACATCCTAGGGAGATAAGGACACTATTTAAGGCATAAAATCTGAAGTCACATTAGAAATAGACTGTGAGGTCAATCCTGCAGTTAAGCACTGGTTTGATACTCCTGAAGGACACAAGGTCCATAAGAATTTATTTTCCAATACTTTAAAACTTCGAACAAATAATTCTTTGTGCTCCTTCTTCAACTGGTTAGTAGACATCTGACCTGCTATAGCCATAGTTTATACATGAAAAACAACAATTCTGTTTCTGAATTCCGGAATCTGAGGATGTATTCCTGTTACCTGAATGCTCAGTTAGCTCTCTGAGGAAGCCCATATACAGGCCCAGTGGAGGAGCCAGGATATAGCTGCAGGAGCCATGGGAATTCAGGGGACCTCTAGGGATGCAGAATGCTCATGATGCCACAGAGCTTCTGCATCTGCTAAGCGCTGGGCTGGGGGGAGGCACAGGGTAGTAGAAAAGCTCTTGCAATTAATTGGTTCCTTCTGGAAGTCCACAGCAGTCAAACTACTCAGGGTAGCTCAGCAAAACTGGGTCGTTGGAGGAAGACAGAATTTGTTTCCTTCCTCTGTCTTGTTGAAATTCAGATCCTTCATACATTAATGAAATGAAACACTGTTCTTGTATCATACCACCTTCTACAAATGCTACTAGATATGCCTTTTGTTCCTCAGTTTCCACACTGAGGGTGGCTGATACTGCTCTCTAACAATTGCTCTTTCTGGATTGTGCACAGTAATATCCAATGTGCTTAACTTTTACTATCTTGCATTATGAGTGTATCAGGATTACTATCAAACATGATTAATTAAAAACCAACCAACCAAACAAACCCCCAAACCTTAAGGTTTTAGTTGCTGGGGGAGATAAAATAGCCTGTACCTCTGATTCTGTCTTTGTCAAAAGAAGGAGCAGAAATATTTCAGATACTCCTTTAAGATAACACTTGGAACTGGAGCCAAATAAAAACCTTCCTGTAACAGTACACAGCAATTCTTGCTGTTGTCAAGGCTAAATTTAACTTACCACAGTGGGCAGGGGAAGGCTTAAAGCAATGTCCATTACGCAGCAGCAGCTTACAAACCGCATCTTGAATTTAAAACAACCCAACAAACTACATGTCCCTCTGAGAAAACTGCACAGAGGAGACTGCTTGTAACTCAGGAAGAGTCACTGTGTAAAAGGGCTTTCATGCTGACTTTGTAAGTGGGATTGTAATAGGCAGATGATCGAAGGTCAGCTCCCAGGCACATGATGGGAATGGAAAACAGTCAAGTGAAGGAGCTGTCATTAAAGTGAGTGATGGAAATATTTAAAAGGAAAAAATGTTCAAGAACAGGGCTGTTCAGTAGCGCTGAATCCACATCTAGTACCTAAGAACATAACACAATCAAGCCACACTCCTGGGACCAACAGCAGTACATACAGGCTTCACTCCCACACTTCAGATTCTCTGCAAGGTCCTGAGGCACAGAAACTCAAATTTTGCATCAGCATTATAACTAAAATCCTAATCTATCCTTGCAATCCTCACTTACAAGGTTCTCCTGATGTTGGAAGGGTGTCTAGCAGTGGCTTAAAATAAAAAGGGGAGATTTTTGTTCTACAGAATTTACTAGAGCCATAGTCTCATTCACTCCAAAGTTGCAAATACAATTAAGACAACTTACAGACAATGCCTCACTACTCCTTCACTGTACTAGACACTTATCTGCTAAACACACTGATTATCTCCTTCCTAGCTTCTGTTACTCATACCTCAGAAAAGCGCACTATCGCAGTACAGCTAGCAATTACAGAAAAGCACAAAGAACTTCTGCTTGTTTCATGTGAAATGTGGAACAGAATCCCAGGGAAGGAGTAAGTAAGTGGTCTAATAGCAGCATGTCTCAGACAAGACACTGCTAACACAAGGCTACAAAATACAGGGGCATTAAAGATTTCAGATTGAGCAAAAGAAGGAGCAGCCTCTAGGTATGGTATAAAGGTGAAGTGATGGTCTGTATCACTACAGATTGCTGCTGCATGATCTAGAGTATATACAAGGCACTTGGAGATCACTGGGCCAACTACTGCTGAGTCATCCTAAGGATTATGGCTTTGATTCTTGCTGTTAGTAACATTTATCCATGTGGGAACTTGAACATTTTTACTGACTTGCCTTTCCAGATGTAAGTGCAATCAGATAGTACCTGGAGAATCTGATCCTTCATGGTTTATTTATGCCTCAGCATAAAAGACTTTATGACTGCTAAAGCAGGCTTTACAGATCTTTGATTTATTGAGTTAAGGAACAATAACCCTTACAGCAGCTGTTTTATGTGCCACAGTTTCGTTAAGGGAGAGAAACCAACAAAATAATCAGCTCACTAACACTGATATTCCCTCTTCCTTGCAGTTTAACGACATTGGTGTTTTTGAAACAGTCTGGCAAGTCAAATTCTACAACTACCACAAGCGGGATCATTGCCAATGGGGTAACAGTTTTGGCTGTATTGAGTACGAATGCAAACCAAATGAAACACGCAGTCTTATGTGGATCAATAAAGAGACCTTCCGCTGAAAAGTCTAGCAGTGGCTTAAAATAAAGAGGGGAGAATTCAGGTTCACACTGAAGAGATGTGGAACCAATACTGCTGGACAATCTCCCTAAAGAGGAATCTACCTTTTTAAACCAGCAAGAAGCCTTAACAAAGGCATACTGTAACATTGCTTTGTTCCATAAGGTTCCAGCAACTATGTTGTATGTACAGGTGGTGCCACTAAAATCTTTACCTATTACTGTATATTAAGTTTACCATGGCATCTGCAATATTCTTTACCTGTCGTCCAGAGAATACTGAAAAGTTCATTGTAAAGACTATTTGATAGCTGGGTAGAAAGTCATACCATCGTAATACTGTCATAAGTATTTGGAATATTCCCACTAAATGGTTCCACTAGACTTAACTTTTGCAAAGTGTTTTGCTTTATTGCTTAGAATTTGGATGCAACATCACCTGGGTGATTTTTGTATTTACATTTGTGTTTGCTCCTAAATCGGTGTGCTCCTTCAAGCATTTTGTCATACATGTCACCCCAGTGGACAGCAAAGCGTGCAAACTATGGATATTTGTAGGTTTAGCTAAATGGCAGCTATGGCATTGTTGATATTGTACTTTCATACCATGGGATTTGGAAACTCATTCTTCTTTTCAATAAGTGCTGTTAAGATATTCTGTGAAGTTTGCTAATTGACCAAATCTCTCAAAATAGGATTCTTTGTTGTTAAGTTTCCCAGTCTCTGAAATAGTTTCAGGAACCGGTATAAAACATGCTAACCTGAATGCAGGAAAAGCAATAAGCCAGCCGTGGTATCAAAGACGCCTAACACCATGGCTAATATCTATCTTAAGATCGTACAGTATATTCTTGAAGGATACAGCAGCCGTACTTAATTTAGTTCTTAGAGTAAGAGTCCTGATAGTAATCTTCATTTTTGTTTTAAACACACATTGCTCAAAACAGTTAAATCCTACAAATCAATTTTTTCAAGCCTGGCCACTGTATTATACCCGGAATCAACAGGATTTCTGACCAACAAACACACTCAGCAGTGTGAGGAGCACAGATCCCATGCATGTTTATACATGCATTGCACTCTTTCAACTACAGATAAGCATTTGCATGGTTATGACTAAAGGTGCTACATAAACACTAGATCAGTGTTTAACACATACAGACAACAAAAAACAACCATATCTTTTCTTTCAGTAAATAAAAGCAGGAAACAAGTACACTGTTCCATCCCCAACTTGGGCTGAAGCTGTCAGTTCTCACCTCTTGTGATTCCCCTTTGTGAATAATTTGTAAATTGTGTATGTAAATGGTTACCATGACTTTTGATCTTTGTAATAAAGGACATAAACAACTTCCTCCCTAGCATGACCATCTAAATGAGTTGAAAATACTGTATCAAGAAAAGCTTTGGTTTTAGAAAGTCAGACAGGAGAGGGTTCGTAGTCAGTGCTCTCTGAGAATCCACTCCAAAGTACCTCCTGTATTTTAGGAAATACAGATTCAGTGTGTTAGAATGCAGACAGCTAATGTAGTAACATTCAATAGAGTTTATTGATAAAATTCAGCTGCATTTTATTGCACTAACACAATGTGGAAAGTACAGGTTTAGGACACAAGTGATGTACCAAAGAAATACTTTCTTTAGTTGAATTATTAATCAAAAAGCTTGACCATTTACAGGTTTCTACAGACAGAAGAACCTGACAGTAGCACTGTTGTAACACCACTGGATCAGGTTGCTGCACCTCAGCTCTGAGGCAATATTACACAGGCAAATTTCACTATGATGAAATTCTGGAAATAATCTTTCATGTTAATGTCTTTCCTAGGCTTTTCCTAGATTACAGAAAGACTTCAACTGAACAAATTCAGTTGAAATCTGTACTTCAGACAGAAGTGTTATTGCCAGCACTTCAAGCAGAAGTTCCAGATAGCAGGCTTCAGTGATACCAAGCTTCCAGCTATCAATTCTAGCTCTGCACTACTAGAAAGCAATTGTATGTTGCAACAACTGGCATACTTTGGTTTCATCAAATCATAGAATGGTTTGGGTTAGAAGGGACCATGAAGATAGAATCACAGAACATCCAGTTCCAACACCCCTGCCATGGGGTTCACCTTCCACTAGACCAGGTTGCTCCAAGCCCCGTCCAACCTGGCCTTGAACACTGCCAGGGATGGGGCAGCCACAGCTTCCCTGAGCAACCTAATTTTGGGTGTACATATAAACTGAAAGCACATCAGCAAGAAGTATGTATGATAATAAATTAACAGAGAAACTTCCATCCTAGTAAACATAAGACAGGCCTTTGATTTGAGTTCAGCTTCTATGAAATCCTTGACCTACACTGTCCTAGCTCTCCAGCTGCTTGTCTCAGCTAGCTGGAAACACACTCTTCCCCATTATGGGAATTATGGGCTCATGCCCATAATCTTGGGGCAGCTGAAATGGCATTCATCAGCTGTCAGATCATTCTCCCCCAGATGAGGTTTAAGCATACCGAAATGTATGGCTTGATGGCCTTACATCATTCCTAAGTAGATTATTCAAGTGATGTTCGTTGAGTATTCATACCACCAGCACTGATACTTGGCACATGTAAAGCAAAATAGTCCCTATCAATTTCCCTTGCACAACAACTGCTTTGCTAACAAAGCAAACATTTGCTCCAAGTAAAGGTGATGCCAGACTTCAGCAGTTCCCTGGAAAGTAATGTTTTGAATTTCTTTCATGCAGGACAACTCTGGTAAATATTCATAAAGCTTGAGTCACTAAAAAACTGTTGCTGTGACAGTTTGATGCATTACTCAATCAGCAGCGTTTAATCTCCAGACAAGTTTGCTCTTTACACAGCTTTTTCTAAATAGTATTTCAATTTCAGTACAGAACTCCAAAATTCAGAACAGGACACAATACACTAAGCTTAAATATATATTTATCCATTACAATGTCAAAAAGTGCTGAGAATGTGTCAATCTGCTGAAACCACAAGACACTCATATCTGAAGGCTTTATACATGAGAGACTTCAAGATTTTTCTCATGCAATGTCCCAGCTTTCATTTTCATAAGAAAGATTGAAACAAAGATACTGTATCTTTCAGAGTCACTTTTTTGTCTATATTTAGGTAGCAGTTAGCACTTTCAGACTGCTGAGTAACAGGATCCAAAAGCAAGTTATTAGTCATGATTATTACAGTTGTGATCCTGCACATGGCTTCTATTATATCATCAGAGTTTGCACAAGGCTTTGTGTTTAGCGCAGCTACTACAGGCTTTGGTATCTCCTATCAGCTGACTGCATCTGAAAAAGAAGTAATACTGCTAAAGTCCCCATGCCCTGCTAACACAAGGTAGGGAGGTTTCACTGGCTTCAGCTGATGCTCCATGCATTGGTTTGCAGATGCAGAGTGACCCTTGCTGAATGGCAGCCTAGCAGCATATCAGAAAACCTCATCTGTTACTTTCTTCCTATAGAAGATGTGAACAGAACTTCTGTATGATGAACCTGTGAGTTTTATAATGCAAGGCATTCACATGCCAGCAGAGGTTGGTTTCCATTTGGTTCAGAGCACCTGCCTCACTTGCTATGTAAAATTTTGATGTGCTCTATGTTGAACAGTTCTATTCTTCCAGAGTCTCTGTGTGAAGCTGTGATTAAATACGGATGTGGCATCTTGTAAATGTTATCCTTTCTGAGATCTGAAACAAGTTCTGTGGCTTTCAGAATTCAAAGCATTGAATTAATAGCTGTGTCAACCCTGCAGCACAAAGCAGCAGTATAATGAGTCTTACAACATTCATATTTTCCCTTAGCTCTACAAAGCTCACAAGCAATGACTGGAAAGTCCCCTTAGTGCACCTAATCCAGATCTCTGGCTAGGAGAGACAGGCGCTCCTGCCCATGGGCCTTCCCTGCTGCATGCCTGGCAGCTTTTGCCAGCATTCCTTGGACTGCTTCCTTTTCCCCTCTCCCTGAGACCAGCATTTAAAGCTTCAGATCCCTGTGAGCCCTGGCTTTCAGCGTTAGGAATACAAGGCTGCATCAACCCAGGAAGATGGAAACCAGTCCTCTGCATCATTGTCTCTATTCCTACTTCAAAGTCATTATTTCTCTTATTAGTCAACACAGTTTAGTTCTGTGCACTCGGGAAGGATAATCCCATGAATGACGTTATATATAACCTTGTCTGCCTCTTCCTGCAGAAGAAATTCACAGGGATTCCAACTGTATCCCAACTATAAATAAGAAGAAAATGAGCAGGTACCAAAAAAATAAAGAAGTGAACTTGGACAAAAAGCACTGCTGATGGTCAGTGGTGGAGGTCCCGCAGCACCTGCCAATACAGTGCTGGAGAACTCAGACAATCACATAGATAGTTTCCACAGTGCTCTAACACTCACTGAATTTCTCTGTATCAGATATGCACAAGTGAGGAACTATAAGTTCCATCAC
Organism: Nestor notabilis; assembly: GCF_000696875.1. Classification (NCBI taxonomy): domain Eukaryota; kingdom Metazoa; phylum Chordata; class Aves; order Psittaciformes; family Psittacidae; genus Nestor; species Nestor notabilis. Next base: position 23,314 of record NW_009917910.1, on the reverse strand, counting down.
TGCAGTCATTGGAGTTTGTAATCTTTTGACCTGCAGTGAGTTGCACCATTCAGGTATGAGTATGTAGATACAAACAGATCTCTATCAGAGACAAGGCTTAAAAATAATGACAGCTTTTCCATCAATGTTGATGCCCAAAATCTTAAATCTAAAAAAAAACCCAAACATCATAACAGATGCTGTTAGGAATTAGCATTGACAAAATGTAAGGCTTTGATATTCTGTTTTTCCTCATTTGGACAAACTTGAGTCTCAATGCTGCCATATATAACTGCTTTGTACACTATCTGTAGTGCCTTTGTTTCCCTCCCCCAGAGAACAGACACTCCTACTCCCTTTATCCCACATAGCAAGGAACAGCCTGGTATTCCATCCGGTAACTTCTGTAGCCTTCAAATCATCCTGAGAGAAGCAACAATAAACTATAAGTTGATGATGATGAAGGCAAGAACCGTATGACTGTGTTGGAGGTAAACCAGATCTTCTGCCCCTGCTCAGCATGGTAACTGCAGGGTTAGATGCCATCCTGCTGCTATGGGAGTGACAGACCTACATCAAGCTACAACGTATATCCTGCTAGGACCAAATGTTCTCAGAAGCTTGAACTGAATCATTATGAGTTTAATGTGAACCCCAAAGGGCCTTGTCTGCACAGCAGTGGCAGTAGCATGCAACAGTACCACAACATACACTATTTTCTGACTATGATGACACTCTTCTGCTCAATCTAAGTTGCTATGCCAACAGATTCACCTAAGGTACTTCCACATGTCAGACTTACTGTAATGAACAAACCCTGGCCAATTCTATGTATAGAATGTATAGTCTAGAGTTGGTGCTTTCTTTTCATTTTGTGGTTTTTGGGGGGTTGATTGGTTGGTTTGGTTTTAATTAACTTATTATTTTAGTCCATCTCCTTCTTACCTTCTGGGCTTTTATTAAAAAGTCATAGAAATGAAAGATTAAATGAGGTAATGGTCCTTAGAATACTCTGAAAAAGTAGGCTGGCTCTATCGTATTTCAGATCAGTTATGAGTTACCTGCTGTGTAGCCCCTTTGTCGTGGAATTCCTAAAGGAGGAGAAGGCTGTAGTGCAATCTGCACCAGATAATCCCAACTAGTGATTTTAATTACTGCAAAAACACCAGACCATTTCTCTGCAATTGTTTTATCCATGGTCTACAGATTTTCAAACAAGACTTCATTTGAAGTGAGCAGGTACAAATTATTAGTCTTTACAGTCAAGAATAAATGCCCAGCTCGGGTAAGTTTTCTCTTCTATATCTTTATCATTATTTCAATTCCCACTGCTCCAGTAAAAGAAAATTAACTGCTGAGGATTCAGGGATTTGAAGCAATGTTCTTTAAGCTCACAGTCGTTTCACAAAAATCACTGCCCTGTGATTATGAAAAACATGGTAAAACTTTTGCTTTGCTTTTGTTCTCAGTAGTACATCACAGTGAACTGTGGAACTTACAGAGACTAATTTCCTGTCCATCTCCTGTGGATTTTCTGGTGTTTTAGTATTATGGTTCAACACACATTGCAGCCCCTCCCTCGTTATGGACACTGTTCAGATAAGCAGTTTCGTAACACTCAAAGCAACTCAATACAGGACCTCAGCCTCTCTTTCAATTTTCATGAAAAATATTTAACATTGAGGGTGAAGGGGTGCAAAGGAGGGAGAAGAACAAGACAAAATGTGCTCAACACTAGCTTCAATTTCTTAAGAAACCAGACTAGAACTGCCAGAGGCAAAAAAGCAGCAACAAGAATACTCCAGCCAATCACTAGATGGTGCTACTAAGAGCAAATACGTAGCCTGAAGGAACTTTAAGAACCCAAGAGCCATCTGTAAGCTGGAAGCCACATCAAAAAGACTCCCCCATCCCCTTTGTAACTCTGTAGGCCACTTCTCCTCCTGCACAAACACATTACAAACTTGCAGAACCTGGTGAAACTCCTTAAATGCAAAAGCAACTCCCCTTCACTATTGCTCAGTTTCTTTTAATTCAAACTGGCACCCGAAGAGCGGCAGCCACTGAGCGCTCTGTGGTCCAAAAGGAGATCAGAAGCAAACTGAGGTCCAGGTTGCTCACATATACTGAACCTCTTGAAAAGGACACTTCTACCAGCATCTCTCATCACCCTGACTTGAGCCTTCAGTGCATGCAGCCTCATAAGCAGTTTCTGCTTTCCCTCAAGTTCAGGAGCATTTCTTAACGTGCACTATCATAAGGACTATTCACCCAAGCTACAGCACCTTCACAGGTCTTATAAATGAAGATAACCAAACCTGACTTAACCATTACATAGCACAAAGAATTTGCCAAATCACATGCTTCTGTAACCAAAGTTACATCCATGTTGCTGCGTGGCACAATCTAGAACCCAGCTAGTTCTGAACAAGATCATAATTCAGCATTTTGCCAGTTAACAGGATTCCAGCACCCAATCTAATTTTTCTGCAGTGGGTCAGCGCACTCTGTGCTGTCTCAGTCCTCTACCTGGCAATGAATCTGAGTTGGTAAACTTAAATCTCCACTGTAATGCTAAATAATCTGCTTCTCCCCTCCTCGATCCCACCCCTCACACCCCCCAGTGCTTCATTCTTGGGGGAATAATACTAGCATTTATGGAAGTAAATGCCTCAGGGTTTTGCTAATGTGCTAATGAGCTACAGCCTTCCACCTTCAGATCACAAGCATGAATCATATTTAGCTCAAAGGTAAAAATACTGTTTCTAGCAGAAATTTGATATCAAGATGAATTCTAGTTCCAGCTCCTCCACCACAAATTCATCTTTATGCTTTTTGTGCAGTTGTATTTTCCAAGTCAGACAGGACTTTGAGCTCAGCTTTGACCCCCAATTGCAGCAATGTCCAAAATCATTTTGGTACAGATCCTCAGGATATACAGAACGAACTATTACACTTAGAAAAGAGAAAAATAATTTTTTTTTTTAAAGTTATGTAAACTCTATGACTGGAATTCACACAAGTGCTCAAAATACTGAGGTTTTTCAGCAAAGAGCTACAGAAAGCAAAATCTGTATAAATACAGAGCCATGGAATGGGTTGGGTTGGAGGGGACCTTGAAGATCATCTAGTTCCAAATTCCTTGCCATTCGCAAGGACACCTTCCCCTAGACCAGGTTGCTCCAAGCCCCTGTGTCCAAACTGGCCTTGAACACTGCCAGGGATGGGGCAGAATTTCTGCCTAAGATCTCATCTCATTTCCCTTCTCTGTCAGGTT
>NW_009917910.1:3978-20020 GCF_000696875.1 Nestor notabilis | reverse complement strand
CCTCTGTCAGCTTAAAGCCATTCCCCCTTGTTCTGTCACTAAAGCATCCTTGTTGTGCTTTAGACGCCTTTGACACTAGAGGTTCTACTGTGGCCATGTGTTATTTAAATGATCCAATTCTGCTTACAGACAGCAAACAGCCATAGCTGATACACATTTTTAGAAAGAAGCCATACAAAAGCTGAAGACCTTGCTTTGGGAACAATCACAGGGAACAGGCTTTTGAATTCCAGCCTCTGCAAACCCCTACAGGGCTTGTGCTCTTTTTTCTTGCTAATATAAAATCACAGCGTTAGGCCCTAACGTTGCTCATAGTCACTGCAGAGGTTCATCTCTTCCACAGGAGGGAGCTTTTCTCTTGCAAAGATGACAATCTTTTGTAGTTCTCATTTTGGAAATGTGTAGGAGCTCTAAACAGTTCTGGAGTGCCCCACGCCTGACAGCTTCCACACAGTATTAGCAAAGTAGATTCAGAAAATGAAGAACAACCCCCCCGAAAACAAAAGATGAAGCACTTAAACCATTCTTGAACCTTTGTGTTATATCACACTATTACTCCTCCCCCTCATGCAATTACTTACATAGAAGAAAAAAACGAGAATGTCAAGTCCAACACTGTATATATCCAGACATATCTGACATATATAAACTTCATGTGACTGAAGGTATCAGCTATCCAGACAGTACTAGAAAAGAAACAATAAACCATGGCAATTCAAAGAACAGAACATCTTGGGAACTGGCCTAATAGCTGAAAGAAATAACTGAATACAAATTTGAAAATATATTTTAAAGGACACAAATGAAAGCAATCCTCTCTCTGGACAACCATTTATTAATGACATCAGCTGTACTAGGGTTAGCCTGGATGGCTGCTTTCTCCTGAAGAAACAGCTCACTTGACCATTCAAAATCCTTAAAGGGCCACACTTGACCTGCAGCTCTGAGCTGCAATTCCTATCAAGGTAGCACTGTGCTATCACCACATTTCACAGCTGCTACTTCCACTACTGTTTCTTTAGCAAAAAAGAATAAAATCACAAAATGCAGGGGTGACAAGCCAAGTGGGAGCGACGCTTAAGCTGTGCTGTTCTCACCACCTAATAGCTGGAGGATTTCATATTCCCTGCTCTCTAAGTTCTAGTCCAGTGGGTATATCCTCCTCCCAATGTGTATAGCTAATTCCCATCATCAACAGTGGGAATAGCACGTGCACACAAAGGAGACAATGAGCCCTTGAGGCCTGTTGTATTTGTAATTTCAAAATATCAGGGTAAACATATTTTGTATGTGATAGCTAATAAGCCTGGGCACCAGTTTCTGTATTTAAGAACACATTATGGGTTTGTACACTCAGAGGGCTACAGATACCCTACTCACCTCATTTCCAGCTTTGCACAAGATTCAAGAACTGGTTCTGCTATGAGTAACTAACTGCTACATATACAGATTTATACACACAGATCTAATCACAAATCAAAGCTCTGTGGAGAAAATGAGGTATAAAGGATTACGCAAAATACATCTTCTGCTCCAAAGGTCTTGCAATCTTGATGTATGACTAGCCACATAAAAAACAGCACATGCTGCTCAGAACTCCTTCCTCCTATTAAAGTCATAACTAAAAAAATATTACAAGGCTTCCCTGTCTTCAATACTTGCTCTATTACTGCAAAGCCAACTATGGTATAAGCATGCAGGCTGTGCTTTGGCTTACACATAATCAACGCTAATAAAGATAGATTCAGCTGCAGGCCATGGCCAGCTAAACAGAAGGCTAAATGTTAAGTCAGAGAAGCCAGCTCTGGTCTGGTAACTTCGTGGTGTTAAATTTTCTTTAATCAAAGCCCAAACTAAGATTTTATTAAAAAAACATACATCCAAACAACCTGCAGACCATGTTAGATCATGCTCTATGCTCAGGGTAGGTTTGTAATACAAAGCTTTCCCTGTTCACAGGTAATTAGCACTGCAAAATTATTATGCTATATGGTAAATGTAAATTGCTAAATATTAATAATGAAACAAAACAGGCCAGACAACATAGTTTGAGAAAAAACTGCAAGTCCCAATACAAGCAAAGGCAACCAGAGAGTTTTGTTTGTATAACACTTAATAAGTCCCAGAGAGAAAAGGGACAGCTGTGTAAAGCTGCCTCAGTTGTCCCTTTTATTTTTTCATCATGATTACATCTGTTGCTGATGTTTCATAAAATGAAATGTCCAGAGTCTCCTGAAAGCTCAGTGTGAATACTGATAAAGCTTGAACACAGAAAGCAGAAAAAAAAGCATCCTTAGTGATACATTTTGGAAGGTAGCCAAGATCATCTTGGAAGGTTAAATCTCCTTAGGTCAAGTAAAAATCTTTACTGAGGAACAACGCATTTTCAGCACTGATTTGACTTATTATAAGTACAAGGACTTAGAATGAACATCAAGTTTCAGAGTAGGCCTTGGAGCTTACAACGACAGTGTGTCAATAGTTACACTCATTCCATGACTTCTATTTCTCCAAGTGGATTTTTCCCCTCTGCATTTGACAAGAAATTATGGACTTCTTAAAGATCCTGAAAATAATCACTCTCTCACAACTGGAAACTACAACTAAGAAAACACAAAACACTGGAGTAGATTATACTCTAAGATAAAAAAGCAAAGGACAGCGTACAAGGTAGGTAATTAGCATTCAAGTCAGGGCAACAGGATTACTTGGTTTCACTGCAGTTCCAATGATCACTCATATAAACTGATCCAGAATGTTTTAACCAAAGCCAGATAACTAGATACATAGCTTGAATTTCAGAATTGCCAAGCATCTATCTGCTTTACTTGATTTGAAAGAAAAAGGGACATTAGAAGCTGTAAGAATCAGAAAAATCTCAGACAATTCTCAAAAGGGAACAATTGCCCCCTATCATTAAAAGCATTCTGTGATATTAAAGATTCTTTAAAAATTACTTTTCAAATGAAGTTTAGAAAAACACATGCCAACTAAAACCTGATCAAAACCTTTTCGTTTTCAAACATATTGAGCAGCAATGAAATATTTACACACAAAAAGTTAACCGGAAGTTTTAGATGCTTAATTTGTTTGACATATAGCTGGAAATTTTGTAACGGTGAATTTACTACAACCACCTGGTTTGGTGAAAAGAGCTTCACAGTTTGTATTTCATTACTAAGATTGTATATAACTAAATTATAGCCTGCTTCCTTCTGTATCATGCCTGTAAAATTACTATGGATCATAGACATAAAACTGAAAACATCAACTGTGGGGTTGGTTTTTTTTTCTTTCTGAGTATTGCTTTCTAACAAGATGCAGGGTTAAGATAATCATTTGCCCCTGTAAAGTTCTCTTGGCCTCAATCCTTTCTCTTATTCCAAATTAGCAAAAATAAATGGTAGGGTAGGATCCTTAGTAAGCTACTATCTGCTTATCCCTGAACATTAAGTACCAGACCTTTTATCCCAATATGGCTCCTTTTTATGCTACTCTTGCAAAGGAGGCATAACTGAAGAAAAGGGGATGTGACTGAAGAGTCCAACTGCAGTCCCAAGAAGGCATAATTTAACTCCTGCCTGGCAAAGCGAGCATAAGAAGCAAGCACAGAAAACCAGAACAGTTACCAAGATGTTTCTGCTTCAGTTAGATTGCTGTTTGATTATGAAACTTGAACTTGGACAACTGCAGTGCCTCCAGCTTAGGAGCAAAGGCAATACATTGATTTGGAAGCTCACTTTTATGGAACATGGAACACTCACAGGATGCCTGGACATCATTACAATGTGCATGAAGCTTTAGAGAAAGCACTGAGTACTTTTAAAAGAAGTTTTATGATCCAGAGTGGCTTTAAGGTATTTGACCTGCTTGGTAAAAGAGAGCATTCTAAGTGATGCACTGACATATCTGAGTAATTTGCATCTGTGAAATATGAATGGACACAAAAGCATTCTTGTTTTCCATACTTTGAATACAACAAATAAAGAGCAGGAACCTGCTAAAGCACCTGCATTAAAGGAGAAGTGTAAATAACTAAAAATTAGAATTCTCCACAAAAATATCTGATATTTAAGAAAAAAAATATTTAGAAAGCATACGGACATCTTCACCGAGATTTGAGACATACTGCTCCAAGCTGGAGCAGGTTTGCTGGCAGCACTGGTGACCCTGTGGGGGACTCATGCTGGAGCAGTCTGTTCCTGGATTGTGCCCTGTAGAAGGAACCCACGCTGGAGCAGTCTGTGAAGAACTGCTGCAGCCTGTGGGAAGAACTCATATTGGAGAAGTTCATGGAGGACTGTCTCCTGTGGGAGGGACCCCACGCTGGAGCAGGGGAAGAGTGTGAGGAGTCCTCCCCTGAGGAGGAAGGAGCAGCAGAGATAATTTAGGATGAACTGACCACAACCCCCATTCTCTGTCCCCCTGCACCTCTGGGGTGGAGATGGTAGAGAAATTGAGAGTAAGCCCATGAAGAAGGGAGGGGTGAAGGAAAAGTGATACTTGGCCAGTGATGTCTTCCTGTCGTTGTTCCAACCCACAAGTATTTCACTGTATTTTCTCTCCCTTGTCCAGTTGAGGAGGGGGAGTGACAGAACAGCTTTGGTGGGCACCTGGCATCCACTCAGGATCAACCCACCACAGCGAGTACTGGAATTATTCCAAATTGCTTTTAATCAGGTCTATAACAGGAAATAAAACTAAAACAAAAATAGATGCGCAGAAGTCATTGACAGTAGAAAAAAGGGCTGAGTTGAGCTGTGGTAAGATTTCAGACCCCACCAGGTTCATACAAACCATACTGAGTCAGGCCATAACTCTATTGTATCTCCCAGTTCCAATACTGTTCTCTGAACTTCTCACATGTATTTGCAGCACACCATTCCCCCAAATACCAGTTGTCTCAACTTTTCAGGAACTGAAAACTGGGGGGGAAAGATCTGTCTATAGTACCAGAAATAAAGAATTTTGGTTTCCTGGGCACTGATGTTCCATATTTGGTTGACTGGTCTTTAAGAAGGTGAAACCACCAACTGAAGCTTTTTATACAAGTGGAACAGGAAGGTATTGGTCCTCTATGAATTTTTTGTGTAACAAAAATTAGGTGTATATATCTTCCCTCTTGTAAGGATAATACAGAAATCTTTCTTCTCTGCTCTACTGTCTATTTTCACACAGGGAACTTATTATTTAGGAAAGTTTTGCTTGTCAAATGCAGCTGATGATCACTGCATACACCTTGTTCCTTAAAGCTACGTAAAAAAGGCTTCTCAAGATGTTAATGCAGTAATACTGCTTTCCTTGGCCACACTTTTTTTTTTTTAAAGCTCAAGCAGTTACTGGCATTCACACCAGCAAAGATGCAGCCATCTACAAGATTTTAAAACAAAAAGGGTATGTGGGAGTGGATGTCTAATCCAAAACAGTTATAATGTAAGCTCCATTGCAGCTCACTGCTAACATACCTTAACCCTCATCTGGAAGGACCACATTTAGCCTTTGTATCCATTCCTGGAGGATTAACTGGACTCCAATGTTCAAACAGTATTCTTTTCCACAATAGTGCCAGAAATGTAACGTGCACAGTTCTTTTAGGAGGCTACCAGATCACTCAATCTGGCTAATAAATGAAAACCTTGCACAGTACGAACACCACATATGGAGAGCTGCAGACTCCAGTTTTCCTACATCTATGTTCTTTTTTAAACAGTACTCAGAACACTCACAAGATGTTTTTATTAGAGCTGCAGTCAAGGACACATCAGCTATAATGAAACAGTAAAATTTAACTGCTGCCAGCAACATTCTGCTTTGGTCTACAGTCAGTTTGAGCTTCTGCCCAACATCTACTTGCTGTCAGGCTCCCATAGAGTGACACTAAGCTGCTTTGTCAAGAGTCTTAAAAGTTTATTTTGCTTTAACTGCAACTCTTCACTATGCAGTTGCGCTGTAGTAAACATGACCTTAACATCGAGTGGAAGTCTGGCAACAACTTGATTGCAGATGTAATCTGCAACAGCTACAAAAGTTAACCAAGCCAAAAGCAGAGTTACAGCTCTTAAGAACTCAGACTATAAATGGTTATAGAAGATCACATTTCAAGCTACAGCTTGCTATTATGATTAGCTGTAGTGCCATGGTACACCTGCAAATCATTTCTCTTTTTGCAAATACTGCAGAAGTAATGTGGATGCCCCAGTACCTGACTACCTTCAAATCAGGTAACAGTACAGGAAGAGTCATAAATGAGCAGTACCACTTCAAACATGCATTGTTAAACAAGTGAGCACGTCTCCATGGGATCAGGACCTTGGATGGTGAAGTGGTGATCTAAAGTGTGCTGCAAAATAAAATGGCACCATAATTTTAGAAGCTCAAAATGAAAGCCTGGTTAATATAGCAAATAAAAAGTAAAAGCCTCCATCAAGTTTTAGGAGAAATGTTTTAAAAGCTGAGTCAGTAAAGTTTTGTAGTTATAAAACACATTCTATTGCAATGTTTTATAAGACAGAGGGAGCAGCTGAAAATGAAATACGTCTGAGATTTGTTTACAAATAGGCTACAAAAATAGCCAGCTACTCCCCTTGCTGCTATTAAAAGAAAGCTGAAGTAAAAAGATGAGGCTCCTCTGAAAGCAATTGTCTTACAGGTAGGCATAAAAAGAAGATAAAACTGAAAATAGAGAGATGCAGTAAGTTGATTGTAACAGAGCTCCTAAAGTGAACATTCTGATAAGATACTGTGGCCACTTTTCAGAGGTGAGCATATGAAACATCAAATTCCCACCCTTTTTAGCATTTTCCTTTTTCACAACAGCACTTCAGTACAAGCAGTAGATATACTTGGCTCAGGAACATGCTGCTAAAGTCAGAAAACCACTTCAAAATTAATATGTTAGATAATTTCCTCACTTAAAGTGGCTTAACTCCCAACCCAATACCTGGTTTTCAGTGATTTCAGCTACAGCATAGTCAGACCCTGAACAAGCAGCTTCAGCAGCACCTTTGTAATCAGCTTAATTTGCAGCTGTGTCTCCCCATACTTATCACAATCCCACATTATCAACTCTCCCCAGTTCCTCACTAGTGCTCATGCAGTCATGTGCTCAGCCAGATCAGAAGGACGATTTGGTGTACACTCATTTTTGAGGAGGTTATTTTTCAGTCGCATTAGCTCCCTGTTTCCACCACGCCTGCAGCCACAGGAATACAAGAATGGCACAAGGGGGAGGTCAAGATGGTGTAGCAGGGACTAGCTGTGCCTCAACCAGATGTGAAGCTGCACTCTGATACAGAAGTTCAGGCCTTCGCTCACTACAGTACTTGCAACACTCCTCAGCAAAGCGCACTGATTTGAGGCCTCAGTTACTATGGTGATGAGCATGGAATAAATGTTTATATATAATTTAATTCTCCCTTCAAAAAAGCAGTTGTCCTTCTCACAGACAGCTACTCTTTAACTAAATCGATGTAGAAAAAGTATTAAAATTTTAAATATTCACTATTTTTCATTAGCAAGTTAACAATGATTTAAACCTATAGCAAGAACTAAAATAAAAGCACATGAAAAATTAGTCAATGAGAATCCCATCTCTTCTAACATCTAAAGTGCTAAACTTCCTAGAGACAAAGTTAATGCTCGGTTTTATACATTTTAGGGCTTGTTTAAGAAAAACAGGAATGGTTACTAAAACTAACTCATTGTTTAACAAAGCTTAAGAAATACTTACTGATTAAAAAAATCAAAGTGCAAGTTCTTTTCTTCTATGCAATCACTAAACTAAATCATCCCTACTTGTAATGTATAAGCAGTATTTCCTAACAATAAGCTTACTGTAAATGCAGTAAGCCAATATAAACAAGTTAATTTAGTCAAAATGCGTAGTTCATAAACTCACGAGTAGCTTACTTCCTTTTCAAAAGATTATGAATCAGTAATTACTGTAAAACCATCTGCCACAAAGAGGAATATTCTGCTTTGGGTTTTGGGGAACCCTTTGCCACAATATTTATATATAACTTTGACATTTTTTTTTGATTAAGGAAATCCAGTTCTAAAATGTGATCACTAACATCTAATATTGCTTTAAATTTAAGGAATACTAAATTCAGAGTAGACAAGATGATTTCTTAGGATCAATGACTATAAAAAACAATGACAAAACTTAACCAAAGACTGAATTCCTCCCTGAAGAAAAACAAATAATTGGCAAAATGCAGCAGAAACATTGCCAGCTGATGAGCTGCCTCATTCTTTCCACTATGATGCCATCTGTTGCCAGCTCTTTCCTGTCCACACGCACTACACTCCCTCCAACTCTCAGCCTGACCCAGATCCAACCCTGGTCTCAAGTCTGATAATGGGATCCAACTTTACTCACCCATTGGATGTCAGTAACTACACCTGTGGCGGGAGATGGTGCACTGGTGACAGTGGGAAAGAAAAGAGGCTTCTACTCCCAGCCATCTATTACAGCTCTCTTCATTCACTGAAGTTTTTCTCTCTTCTCCCCAGCCTACCAACACAACCACATATGTATTCACTCCCCAGCCCAATTGTCAGAATAATTAACTTCAGAAAAACTTCAACTACATGAAACATTTAAGCTAAGAGGGAAAATATTTTAAGAACTGAGTTAGGAAGCAGCCACATGCAGATTCATGCAAGTAGATCATAAGTGGGAAACTTCCAATATGAAGGGCAAAACCAACAGCGTATACTCTTCTTTTCCTGCAGGATAGAAGGAGCCACGGCACAGACCTGGCATCTACCCACACTCTTCAACCTAATGGTGAATCTTAACCCTAATAAAATCATTGAGTAACATTTAGTTATCGTTTACAGTCAGGCTGTAAATTCCCGCAAGGCAAAGACTTTGTTCTGTGCCTTGCACACACTGTTGATAACACAAGAGATAATAGGAAGATGTACAGCTGATCATGAAGCAGCAGAGTGTAATTTTGACTTGCTCTAAGAATAGGCCAAACACCTTCCTACAGTTCGCATGCGAATTTATTACTGAAGACAATGCAGGTATTTGAGGGAAGAAACTCAGCTTATAATCTGAATAGCTCTTCAGGGACCATCCACATCAAAACCAGATCTTCTCAGACACCAAGGTTTACAGCTTTACCATCTTCCATTAAAGGATTTTTGAGTTACACACATTTACGTATTGATAGAAGTGATCTTTGTTTCAACTGAGTATTTAGCTACAGCTGCAGGGAGCAGCAATTTACTGCAGAAGGCAATAACTAGATAATTAGGTCAAACTAAATCCCCTTTTATCCTTAAAAAAAAAAAACATGTGTTAATATTAATTCACAAAATATTAATTTATATTTACAAGATAATCTGTGACAAGGGACCAGATGCCCCCAATACCGCCACTAGAGCTATCAATTGTGCTGAGAGACACATAAATGGCTTATTGTACGGCTCAAAGTGCATTTTCTTATTAATACCTTTAATATTTTGAGTTGTTTTCAAACTTCTATGGTACAGTCTTAGAGATCCTGTTTTCATTTAAACGTGAAACTGTAAAAACTTTAGGATTATTTAAACTGGATTCACCATGAATTTAGACCATAGTACTGAAACAAAGAAAATATGCAGCTTTTAAGATTTTTCTCTCTTTTAATACCTGACATTTTATTAATGAGCTATTCTGCTTATCTCTTTTATGCAGATAATAATAAAGTCACCTAACACTGTTGATATTACACTTTGAAATTATTTTCAGTCAAGAAGAACCTGTTTTTTTTTCCCCCTCTACAGGAACGTATTTAGGCTGGGCACGTCAAGCAATGATGAATTTACCACATTTGAATATCATGTACTTTTAAAAAGTAATTATGGATTATACTACATAAATATAAATGCACACATATATACACTACGTGTTTGCGTAAGAATTTCCAAAACTTCCACCTAACAGTGCTATTGCCTTTCAAAGAGAACATTTCAAAAGAGGCCTTGAAGTTTATACGACCAGTTGAGATACTGTGTGTATCAAGCAAATGAATGACAGTTTGGTGGTAAAAATCCTCGATTTAAAGTCAGTCATGTGAATAGTGTATTAGTGGAAGTGTTTCCAAAGTGACATCGAGAAAAGGCATGTACACTAGAAAACTTGTCTTAGACTTTAGGGTTAACACTTACCCACCTCATAGACATCAAAGTGATCAATTTGTTAATAATGGTAGTGATGAAATCACTGTGGTCCTGATCAAGACCTGACATCCCGAATTCTACAAGAAACAGTACTGAAGTGCTTAGTAATCCCTTAAGACAGAACAGAAATAACAGGGTGTAAGCTAAATCTGATGCAGGTAAGAATGTCAGGACCTGGTCTGTGGTCTTCATCACCACAGCCATCAGGCAGGAGCACATTACTACAGATGAGGACACATTTGACCAAGGTGTGGGTCCTGAAGAGAACCACACCCCATATGGGGACATTAAGGATGCTGGAGAGCCTATATGCTAGCTCTAAGGGAGTGGGCAACTGGAGCTGCCTACAGCAACAGCCTTTCATTGCTCTGCTTAGGGATTCAGCATGCTTCCACCTCAATCTCATAGCTCAGTGGAACCAGACAACCCCCAGGAAACTATTTTCATCTTGTAACTGGAAGTTATTTGCAGAGTCACCCCAACACAAATTCTCTCAAAATACAATTTTCATAGATAGTTTGGGTTGGAAGGGACCTTAAAGATCATATAGTTCCAAACCCCCTGCCACCTTCCACTAGACCAGGCTGCTCAAAGCCCCATCTAACCTGACCTTAAACACTTCCAGGGATAGGGCATCCACAACTTCTCTGGACAACCTGTTCCAGTATCTCACCCTCACAATAAACCCCAAAACTGTCATGAGATACACAGGAGAAGACTCAAAGCTGGCTACTCATGAATAGAGAACTTGAGCAAACACACTGGCTAATATGATGGCAAGAACTCACTATTTTAAGCTTCTATTATGTTCTATAGCATACATCTGTAGATGTATGCTATACATTCTGCATTCAGTCAGAACGAACACCCACATATTGAAAATGGAATAAATGTACATGTTCACTAACAAATTAACCATTTGAGCAGTGAAATGTGCAGTGAATGTTACTAAAATACTGGTAAACTAAAGGACCTGTCACTGGAGAGGCAAATTCTTTCCTAACAATTATACAAACCAGATACTTGAACACTGTACAAACAAGATGCATTTCCAAACCTGGAGTTACAGTACTGGAAGTTCTATAGTTTTTGTTCTTTTATTTTCTTAATTCTTACTCCACATTAACATAAATTAAAAGATGGCACAGTCCCTGGTTAAGTTGTATTTCAGTTCAGTGAAAGAACTCCCAAGAATCTAGTGCTTTATCAACAGATCCTAAGTGCTTTAGAAGCTTCCAGCTCTGCTTACTTCAATGATGAATGGTTTTTATCTTAGAATCACAAGCTTTACTGGCTTCAGACATTCTCTACTCTATTTTAGAACCTTCAGGGGCCTTGATCACATAGCAACATTTCCTCTTCGAAAAGACCATTTGAAGGGTCGCTCGGATTTTGCAGGAACTGGGAGGTTCCGAAAGCAACACAGCTCAGATCTGGGGAAGTTTTTTGTTTTATTTTTAAAACACTGCTTACTCCACACAACCATTTCAAAGGCCCTGACCTCCCAAGGTATGCAATAAACAATTTTAGACTATATCCAAAGGCTTCCGAGTGTTGATAACCAGATTATACTGAAAATTATTTCCCTGGAGAATTAATCTAAAATATGTTCTATTTATTGCACTCAGAATGGCAGTGCTTAAAAAAACCTAACAGCCTACACCAGAAGGGCTGCAGGTTGTTCAGCATGAAAGGTAGATCTCCATTTATGTATCTGAGAAAAAGGGGAAGCCTCCACACACACTGGACAAATTCTCTCACCGTCCCAGCTGTGGGTACATCTGGCACGCTATCAATTAGGACAGTCCTGGTCAGCAGAAGAAGAAAGGGGTTCACTCCCAAAAGGAGTACATACATGCTTCTCCTCCTCCCTAACAGCAGTCCTCTCCTCCCTGACCCTAAGCTAAACTCAGTAATAACTGCCACTGTATTTGATCAGCAGAAGACGAGGTATCTATTTCCTGGTATTGAGGCATTAGTTAGTCCCTTTTATCCCAGGGTATGATTACAGGATGCAGACACAGGGAATGAAAGCCTCCAGCTGCTTGCTACTGAGGTGTTGCTCAAGCGGAAGCATTCATATCCAGCAGGACAAGATAGTATTGATGACCTCTATTTATTCTTTGCTACATATGCCAAAATCAGCAAGTAGCATGCCACCTCACCAAGGCATGAGGGGTGTTTCTCGGAACAGTTTCTATTTGCAAGAGGGTCAGAACATAAACATTTCCCAGACATGTCCTACACTTTTAGCTCTGCTGGTTAGCAACAGGAAGGTAGCAAAATACTCCTGTGAGCACAAGTCAGCCAGAAAACTGCAAATTATGTCGACCAAAAAGCCACTACAGTGTTGTTTATTCTAGTCCAAAATTGGTGTGAGCTATAACAAGACAGCCACTGACTGCAACTACACTAAGGAGGTTTGTCAGACTAGCAATACTGTCTCATCCACAGGCTCTGCTGTTACATTGGGAATAGTGGGCCCAGCAGAACTGTATACACCTCAGTAAATCTTCATCCACTTTCAACCCATGCAGTTGTAACAATACTCATAACATACTTATTACAACTCTAAACAAGTTGCCGTATCTTTTTTTAATGCTGAGATTTACATACGTTACAGAAGTCTCATGACACCGTGAAATTAATTCACCTACCAGTGCATTAACTCTCCATTTCAATTTTACCAGCTATCCCTAAGTCTGTGGAAAGGGTCATGTAACAACTTCAGCTGAATGGGAAAAGACATAAAGTTGAGGTTCTCTACATGATAGCTTGAATTTTTCAACACACATAGTTTTGTCTCATTAGTATTATCCTGATAAGAATAATCTGAACTATTTCTTTTTCTGTGGCAGTATTTTCTTAAACCTCTGTTTGGTTATTTATGCATAAGCACATGCATGAAAGCCACAAAATGTTCTGCTGAGTTCCCCACCAGCTAAAAAGCATTAGAATCACTACTGGTCTTATTCTTCCTGCAACAGATAAGGCTTACAGGAGTGGGTTTTTTGAAACTAGATTTCATGTTGAGGACAAGCTGGAGTATCTCTTATACAATATAAATGCTGCCTAAACTAGGGACAGCACATTTGAGTAAATGATCATCCACTGGAAAAACTGTTTGGGCTGTAGTAGAATTCCAATGGTGGTGGAGCATTTTCCAGAGAGCAGAATTCTTCCCTATTGACAGAGGGAATAAAATTGTACTGTATGACAAAGTCACCCAATATTTGATGGTGTTTACTTAGGAACTTCACTTGCATTATGCATACCTGTCTGCAGGGAGACAGAAGTACTGGGGGTAAGTCCGGTATGAAAGTATGAGCAAATGTCTTTATTCTGACTTTTGAAATCTCCTCTGGGAACTCTGCAAACCCTTCTGGAAAAGGAAAATCTCAATTTTTTCTCTTGTGGGAGAATTCAGCAACAGCATGATTGATCAGAAGCTAATGTAAAATCCACTGAAGTTACAAATCCATCCCACACCAGAAAGTAGATGGTACTTTGCCAAATAGGTAGGAGGCAGAAGCATCATGACTTACAGCTTACCACAGTTACAAGCTGCACCCCTTCCCTGGCAAATGCCCCCTTTAATTATGCAGTCTTCTGCAACATGAAGGCCCAAAGACTTAAATAACACAAGATCATCAGATTAACACAGATTAACAGCAAGTCCAGCCAAGTTATAATTCCTGTAAGGAATTCTTTAACCTCTGTGGAAAGCAAGAGCTCCCAGCAGCTGTAATGACTCTGCACAAAAAGAAGTTGCAGTCTTTTAACTACTCTTTCTCTAAGGAAGAGGAGGATGCCAGGAAACTAAATCTTTTCGTGATTCCTTAGGTGACCATACTACGTTAGAAATGCAAAGACCAAGCATTCACTGGCAGAATCTACCCCTTCCAGCATCAGGGTGAAAGGATAAAACCTAGGATGTCAAAACACTTCGGATTCAGAACCTGAACCTACTTTATGGGAACAAAACACAGAATCCTCATCCAACAGCATGAGAGTATCTTCACTCTTCTACTGAAAGGTGCAGAGCAGGACTGAAACTTCACCCACCACCAAAGAGCTGAGGTGATTTTCTAGTCACATGCTGCAGATCCATGAAGACTACCATGGTAAGAAAAAAAGCAGGATCCAATGATGATTCTAACACCAACAGGCACAGCTGAGAGACCAGGTGCTTTGCAGCTCAAGAAAAGAGCATCACCAAAACCAGTTTCACCATGTAGTTTCACCAAAGTAGTAAAACCTGTCACAGCTATAAAAATACAGGCAGTATTCTGTACTAGCGTCACATTAGTTCCTTGGGCATTCTTACATGCGCTTGTGAATTCCTGTGGCAAAAAAATCACAACCTATGGCAACTGACCTAGTTGGCAATGGGGTTATACTTCCTCCTAGTTCTCGAATTGAAACTTCAAACCAGCATCCTCAATATACAGTTCCAAGAAAGTCTCTGCATGGAAAAGAGGCACAGAGTGGAGAATCACACACGCGTGGTGCTTACCCAGTGTTGTCTCATCTCCTCAGCTGCATCATGTTTCCCTTGAAAGTCCTAACAAGCTGCTTAATTTTTCACACAGATGATGGCACTATAAATTAAAACAGATTATATGAGCTATGGAAAAACACACAGCTAAAATGGATACAATCTACCATATCATACCACAGACAGCATTTTTTAATGCAAGTATTTTTCTCTTCCATGACAACAAAAAGGGTTAATAGACACAGAACTTCACACTACATTCATTAAACTCCCCACAACGCATACAGATACACTAAAAGGTAAGCTACATGACAACAATATCTATTTTGATTAGCTTTGAAAGAATCAGGTTACTTACTGGCATTCAAAATTTGTCCCCACCTCAAACAGTTACAAGATCAACAATCAAGCAATTTCTCATTTTTCTCCTTGCCACAAGAGAAAGAATAAATTAAGACCTTTTGGCATCGTTTCAGTTTGGACTCAGTTGTTTCACTATTAAATTATCATAGAATGGTCTGGGTTAGAAAGGACTTTAAAGATCACCTAGTTCCAACCCATGTGCCATGGGCAGAGGCACCTCCTACTAGAGCAGGTTGCCCCAAGCCCGTGTCCAACCTGGCCTTGAACACTGCCAGGGATGGGGCAGCCACAACTTCTCTGGGCAACCTGTGCCAGTGCCTTACCACCCTCACAGTAAAGAACTTACTGGTCTAGCTTGCTGCCTGAGTCAGTGCCTTCAGAATTTGTACTGGCCCAAAACCTGAACCAGTCAGCCAACACATGACCAGTGATGAACAGGAACCAATGATTCAATCGATTGTTTCCTCAGATTGAAGTTACATACATTAATAGCTCATTATTATCCTGTTCAGGCCAACCTCTTCTGCCGGATCAGCTACTGCAAAAGGTAAGAATTTCACAAGTCAGACAGGTATATGCATATCTCTAGCAAAGTTAAACAAAAGCAATAAGCTCTTACAATGGTGGTAGACAAGCACATCAGTGAAAAAAATCAAACACTGTACTGGTGCTCGCAGCACTTACCTCCAGTTGTTGCAATGTCTTTGAGCAGTCAGCCCACAGCTCTTATCAGAGTTCCCCAGAACAACTGTCTTCAGAAAAAAGCTGCCAATTATACCAACCCAGATGGCATCCAACTGCAGCTGGATGCCATCAAGAAATCTTATCAGCTGCTAGGCAAGTAAGATCACTACATGAAATTATTATGCAAACAGCACAGTCTCAAGAAAAATGTAACCTTTTAGTGTCAATCTTTCTTGCAAATTATTTCCATATATTTGCTCCGCAGAGAGCTAGTTGATACAGTGATATGATTACATGCACAGGGTCAAATATACAGAAATATAA
>NW_009917910.1:0-3947 GCF_000696875.1 Nestor notabilis | reverse complement strand
AACAAAACCCAAAGAGGGGGGGGGGGGGGGAAGTGTCATGCAGGGATTTTCAATCTGTGGCTTCCAGTCCTTGGGGGCTGTTAATTACCACCAAGAGCTGAAAAGTACACCTGAAGAAATAATCCTACTATCAAGACATTTAATTGACACAACCTTAGGCAGCAGGATCCACAGATCAGAAGCATTTACAACCACTGTTTCATTAAATGCACATATGCTAGAGACAACTACACAGCTGCACTTGCTCTAGCAATTTGAAATCCAGCATCCTACAGTGATGCAAAATAAACCAATGGGTAACCAAAGATCACCCTATCAACCTACAGCTTCACGAGACTTCTGTGGCCTGCCCCTTTCTTCTGGTCGTGAGGACAGTCCTGTTCTTCATGTTCTAGGTAGAGAGAGCCATGTTCCCCTGTGCTTCTAGTTCTTGCATTTGACCAGGTTTTTTTCAGCTGAGCATTACTGGATCTGAAAAGTACCATCTCCTTCCCTCCCAAATGCTGGCAATTCATATATGCTCTCACAAATAAGCAAGAAAATAAGGGCAGACTCCCTTTGATTTCTCTCAACTGAAAAGAGAGATGTAGGTGTAAGAGAGATACAATGAGAGGCACTTTATCTTCCCAATCATTTGTCAGTTCTAGTCAGTATTGTGTATCTTTAGATTTGCTTATTATTCTACCTGTTGTTACAAATGAAGTGAGATACAGCGCATCAGGTTTACAGACATTAGAGCTCAGGACCGGCACTAACAGGGCAATTCAAACATGCTGCGAATGGAGGGTTTTCATTTCCATCTAAAAAGGCTTCCTCTTTTGCTGATAAAATACTGCCTCCCTGCCCACTGTAGCTGAAAGCACTTTCCCTCAAGGCCAAAAAAAGGCGGCTTTCCTTTTTTCCTTCTAGAGCACTAAAGAAGAAAAAGAGTTTATTTATTTTTAGGGAACACCTACTGGACCCCATAAGAACATGCATATATGCTTAAAACCCATGTATTTTCAAGCTTTACTACACTGTCCCAAGAGTTTACCTGCTTTCCTGGGAAAAGCTGCTTATAGCCTGTTAAGGGTCAGGGCAGAAGATTATTTGATTAGGTGGCAGCCCTCACTCTGAGGTTAAGAGAGAGATGAATGCTCCATACAAATTGCATCCACATACATTTTGGAGTAAGGGATGTTTACATGAGGACCAGCACAAGGCAAGACAAAGAAAGATACACTCAGGTGATCAAAGATACATGCTGTATTAAAAAATAAAAAGAACTAAAAACTTAAGTGACAGATGAGGCATCACAAATAGCACTTTAAGAGAGGCATGCTATAAGAACTGCAGGTACAGTCCAGACACATAAGCAGGAGCATGTTTTCCAAACATTAGGTCAAGCTCCATGCAAATCACATAATTATTGTTAATAACACTGAAGAACCCAAACAGGTACAGAGTTTACATGTTTGTTTATCTGTAGCCAAAACAGCTTCCCATTATATGAGCACACATATTTATCCTAGTTTGAATGGTTGTAATTACGCTGCAGAGGAGCTTTTACCAAACCCAGAAACTGACAAAACAGAGAGTTGTCTGAAACATACTCTAAAAACTTATTCAAATAGCAGTATTTCCAAAATTACTAGTCAGAAATACAGATAATTTAATGTAAATTGTTAAACGCAAGTCATGGTTTTCTGCAGACTCTAATCTACACACTAACAAAAACCATCTTGCATTTTTAACACCTTCTAGAAGTCAAATATAAAAGAAAAGCAACTTTGACACATACGCACAACAGAAAGGAATTAAAAACTAATTAGCTTATATTTGTACTGCATCTAGAAGTTCAAAACTACTAGCAGTGACATATCTACATTAAAAGATAAAAATTGTATTTTCCTAAGTTCTTGGCTGTCTCTACTTGCAACTTAAAAAGGTAACAATTAAGCTGTTATATTTCTCATTCTTGTTTATTTTAGTCTCATTACATTATGCAATAGAAATTCTAGCCATATTCAACTTCATTTAGCTGATTTTACTCCAGATTTGCATCTGCTAGATAAGACTGCAGTGACAGAGATGTAAGCAGCAAGGCTGGTTTATATCAGAATTTATTTTTCTTTTGGAGATTTTAAGTTGTTATTTATATATATATTTAAAGGCAGGAGATTCCTTCCCTGGACCAGGCCATTTTACCATGTAGAACCTCCCACTGCGGTCAGGCCCAGATTCTTACGAGCAAGGCCTTTTTTGCTGATTTGCTATTAACTTAAAGCTTTCAGTCATGCCTTAATGTTTGCTTTACTTTTTGCTGGTGCAAATTACCTTCTGTTCTCCACTGCTTAGTTTCACTCATCACCATGTTCTTAATTTACTTATTTTATTGCCAGATTTTTTCTGTGCAATCTCCCCAGTCCACTCTTTGTTCTTCCTGGTCAAGCTCACCCGTTTGTGCAGATGTGAAGGCATGCTGGAGATCAGCTTCTGAGCAGAACCCTCGTCAGTCATTAACAGTTCCTAAGAACTGCACGCTTATTGCTGCACTTTGCTTCAAGCTTTAGGATGAGAACTCCTAATTTGTTCTTGAACTTCACAGTCACCCTTCATTATCTAGGTTCCCGAGCAGGCTTCTGTACAGGAGATGCCCCATTCCTCTTAGCATTTGCGCATTAGCATTTGTTGTCAAGATTCCAGGTTTCTCCAAGAAATCTGAAGGTAACCTGTGCTAGCCTTCGACCAGCTCAGATTCCTGCAAACAGGGCAACAGTGATACAGCAGTGCCTTTTCCAGAAGAAGCTGAAGGAAGAGGAAATTACCATTTCAGACTGGAAAGCTCACGCTCAGCTATGGTCCTAAAAAAATTAACCTGGTTTTAAAGTAATAATCCAGCCCTCCCTTCTGCTACAAATTAGGTTGTCATTCACCTTGAACTTGGCAGGATTGATGGGCATTTCTCTGGCAAAGTATCTAGCTATTGTGAGCCAAGGATCAAATGCCTGAAAAACAACATGAACATGGCACTGAATCTTCTCTTTGGCAGTACTAACACAACAGTATTTTATATGTAACTCTGATTTTCACATCACCACTTCATTTGTCACAGTGTTATGTGCTGTGTTGTGGAGCTCCAAAATAAACACGTTCAGCAGAACGAGCACAGAAAGAAGGGCAAAAACAGCGAAAGGAATGTGAGATCAACCCATCTTTACTCAGTATTTTACCCTTCACAAGGTTTTTAAAGGTGTCATCTGGCCTACTTGAAGCTTTACAACATATAGAGATCACTCCCTGAGGGTCGGCCTTACTTACGCAAGCAGTTGCATTGCCCTACATCCTGCCTCAAAGGGGTTACTGAGACTACATCTTTCATCTGAATTTGTATTCGACTGTATCAGTCATTTTATTCTGTAAAATACCCAGGGTACAAAGCATTAACTAGCAGCATTAAACCACAAACGTACACATGAACACTTTGACCACAATTCCCTTAGTTTTGTGTACTTCACTATCAGCACTGCAGAAACACAATACCATGATGTCTGTTCAGTACTGAGCTCCTTCCAGCCTAGATACTTTTATAACGTAACATTAAAAGCCTGAAGAAACAGCCAGATGAAGAGAGGAGGCACCACTCAGAGCCGTGCTTCAATGGACACCTGCGCTGACCGTTCTGCCTGGGTTTTTTCTTTTACAGAAAGCAGAAGCCACACAAGAAGAACGAACGAAGCCAGAGCAGCAAGGGCGCCAGCAGCGCTGCTCGGAAAGCGGCCGAGAGGGCCCCGCCTAAGCAGGGTGTGTGTGGAGGAGCACCTGAGGGAACATCTCCCCGGGCAGAGGCCTACGGCAGCAAACGCAGCCCTATCTTCTGGTAACACTGAACATCCAAGGCCCTCCAAAAGCGACCTTCGTAACACTTCCCCGCTCTTACAGAGCCCGGCACAGCGGCGGCGGCCACC
>NW_009917909.1:11349-46606 GCF_000696875.1 Nestor notabilis | reverse complement strand
TTCTATGATTCTACATATACATGGCCATTCCCAAGCAACTTGTGGCCCTTGGCGTTCTTGGATGTGGCATTTAGGATGGCTTGCGCCATCTTTTTAGGAGCTTGATGTTAGGCTGACTGGCTTGTAGTTGCAGAATCACATTTCTGTAGATCTTCCTTCTTGCCCTGCCTAAAAATGTGAGTTAATTATGTTGCTATGCCCTATTGTGTCTTGTTCCTGAAATCATAGAATCATTTAGGTTGGAAAAGACCCTTAAGATCATCAAGTCCAACCATTAACCTAGCAATGTCATATCCACCACTAAACCATGTTCCTAAGCTCCATGTCTACGTGTCTTTCAAATGCCTCCAGGGACCGTGACTCAACTGCTTTCCTGTGAAGCTTTTTCCAATACTTGACAAACCTTTCAGTGAAGAGATTTTTCCTAATATCCATTCTAAGCACAGCTTGAGTCCACTTCCACTTGTCCTACTGCATGTTAGCTTGGAAGAAGAGACTGACCCCCACCTCACTACCCCATCCTTTCTAGTCCTTGTAAAGAATGTCCCCTTAGCCTCCTTTTCTCTAGACTAAACAGTTCCCTCAGCTGCTTCTCATAAGACTTATTCTCTTTAGGTATGCGTATTGGCATTGCACAAGCTAACATTAGCTACATGTCTGAAGAAACAACTCTTGACCCCACTGTGTTCTAAATATGGATTTGCCAACTAGCTGTATGTAAAGAATGCAGTGGGTTTAAACACATAGAATCAGAATGGTTTGGGTTGGAAAAGACCTTAAGATCGTCTAGTTCCAATCATACTGGATTTGAGGAAGAAATCTCTGGTACTAGAAAGTGCCTGTAAGCAAAAAAAAAAAAATCAACCCTATATCAACTACTTGATTTAGTTTAAAGGTCGTGCAGGGTTTTGTTTATTCAAAGGCAGTGGCCTGAACGGAAGGGCTTGGCAGAAGTACATGAGCTAGTCTGTTCTTACGTAACTAATTTTCCAAATTAATTTAGAATATTATGGTGGAAAGAAAGAAAAACTAATGATAGCATTTCTGTGGAGAAAAACCCACCCCAGTGCCCAGCAGTTATTGTGTCAATATGAAAAGCTGCAGTGTCCATGTGAGAGCAGAGTGCTTTTGCCACATACTGTGTTAACATCTTTCTCGCTGCCTAAATTACCTGTCATATGGTCTGTCAAGCCCAGCCATCATCAAACAGGTCAATTTGGGTTTTGTTAGAACATTCTCCTGACATACTTATCTTTTAAGATTCAAGCAGTGACACTTGCAGATATTTGGAAAAGATAAGCTAAATGAATATTTGATGTGTTTTGTGAGAACGAAGGTATTTATTTTGGAAGTTTTGCAGGAAGTTTTGCATCCTGAAGGGATGCATGGGTTTTAGCACTGAATTGCAAACATTTACACCAGCTGGAATCAGCCTCAGAAAGTGGACAAATGGAACAGTTGTCTGAAGAAAATTTGGAAAATTTTCTTTTCTAGATTGCTGTTTCATACGTTGCTGACTGATTTAGACAAAACTGAACTACAGTTTGGAAAGTTTGGAAGCTTGTGATGTGTTTGTATGGGAATAATTAGGATCAAAAGCGCAGTGTTGCAGCTCGGGTGTTCATCTGTTATCTGGGATTACTTGTACATATTTCTACTGATCAGTTCCATGATGCTGGATGAGCCCTGGCTGCTCTTGAGAAATAGCTTTTGCATTGTCACTTGGATTTTGGTGTAAGAGAGTAGCATGGTTTCTACAGGGATTTAGTGTTTGAATTCATTTTATATTTGGGATCACTGGGAGCTATCTGGGTGAAACATAATTACTTCTTCTTTATGGGGCAGTGGACTAGATGTTCTGAAGAACACTTCAGATCTCCACACTGTTGAGTTAATATGGTTAAAAAGTTGCCTTTATTTTGTTCTCTTACTCCCTGTTTTTAATGTACCTTTCTCATTTTAATTTCTGCCTTTTCTCAGATTCAGCACTGTTCCCTTATTTTAGCAGCTCTTTCAAACATTCTTGGAATGGAAGCAATCATATGGTCTCATTTACAAGAAAATATTTTGAAATGATCTAAGGAAAACCTGTAATGGTAAACTGATTTGTTTTTAACTCAGGCCATAAAGAAATAATTAAAAAAGTGTTTTGAAGTTGCAAGTAAACCTGTTATTGTCTTAAGACGAATTGCAAAGTAAGCAAGTGCTTTCCTTAAGGGATTTTGCAGAATGCAGCACGAAATGTTTCTGGAAATCATAGAGTTGCTGTGACTTAGAATGCAGGATATGTCCCCTAAACCTCAGCAGTGTCAGCAAGAAGCTAGTTGATATTGCTGAGACTGCTGCTTTAGGTGGGTGCTCATGAACAATTACTGTCTAGTTGTATTTAATTACTATTTAACTGAGCTCCACTGCTTATGTAATTTACCTCCACTTGGCATCAATATAATACAATAAAAATGTAAATTATTGAAAATAAGTTCTTTAAAATTTCAGTTGTTGCACAAAGCTTGCTAGCTTCACTTACAAGTGATAACATAGGATCTTTACAGTTCAGCTCAGAGATGTGTTGATGTGATTGGTATATTTGGTCATTTTGCATTACTTAAAAAATTGAAATAAAACTGTTTAATAACATTCAATGAAAATATTGAATTGATTAAATATAAATCAATAATATATAATATTAATTCTGTAAGTGAATATTAACACATACTTTAAAGTTGTATTGTGGATACTCAGTTTCTTAATACAAACTACTTTGACAGAGGTTTTGTCAATTAATGTCAGTTTTGTCTCATGTAATGTTTTTTTAATACCAGATGAAACAGACTTTTAAGGCGAATGGCTGACCCTTTACTGAAATAGATTGACATGTGCAAAGGGTGTGTAATCTCTGCTGTGTTATATAAAAGAACTTTGATCCTAGCTTACTTAAGATGCCTGACTTAAGATGAAGTTAGGCAGTTTGCATTTACAGGGGAAAATAACAGACAGCTGAAGTAAACAGCACAGAGCAAACTACATTATTCAGAAAAGACAATTTATGAATTCTGTGTCTGGTAAGAATTACATGCTGAAAATCTCAGATGTTGAGTAAAACGTGCTGATGTCATCTATTCAGACAGTTCAGAAACATTTAAAAGATAGCACATTGTTTTCAGAAGTATTTTTCTCAGTTTTATTGTTGAAAGGCAACATGGTAATAATACTAAATTAT
The DNA here is from genome assembly GCF_000696875.1 of Nestor notabilis. Lineage (NCBI taxonomy): Eukaryota > Metazoa > Chordata > Aves > Psittaciformes > Psittacidae > Nestor > Nestor notabilis. The sequence continues at coordinate 43,386 of NW_009917909.1, read as the reverse complement.
TTTAATTAGCACTTGAAGACACTCAGGTTTGTCAATTTAGAATCAAACAATTTATCTCCAGAATAGACATTTGTTGCCAAATAAAGGAGGACTATTACACTATTTCAAAGGACAGTTGTACATTTAGGATATTCTCAATATTTTTAATAAGGTAAAGAATGCATTTAGAACTGAGATCAACATGCTTATCACTGCAGGCCAGGTGTGGAGGAGATTAGCTTTAAAATGTAGAGGTGATTAAGAGTGTTTGCAAGGTTCAGAATTCATAATGAGAAAAGGAGGGGACACAATCAAGATGATGTCTTGAAAATGACAGATGGCATTAATTCTGGAGGACAAGCTTAAGCACAACAAAATAAGTGTGATTGAAGCGATGATATAAAACTGGCTCTGCCCTTGATTTAGTAGGTTTGGTAAATGTGTAGACTGAGAGGATTGCATACATATATATGGAATGTATTTAAAGTGGAAGTGAACTATATCAAGAAAATATATTCCATTGTTGAGAGGTATTCTTTCATCTTAGTCTTTTTTCCACAAATATTTTGTTTGGAGAGTTGTTTCATATGCTTGTAGTTGTTAAATTATGTTGACACTTTTCTGGTCTTTCAAAATATTTTTTTTTTATTGATTGAGAAACACAATTTCTGAAGAATAAGATTAAGAATAAAACGTATTTGATTAAAACTGTGAAGGCTTTTATTTTTTGCTCAGGTTCATAAGATCCATATTGTGATGTGTGTGCCAGATTTTACAAGTGAGCCGTATTCAACACATATAAGAATAATCTTTTTATCTGAATTTTTGAAAATCTAGGTATATGCAGTAATATGCTCTGCAAATGCCATTGGTGCTTTGATGTAAGTACTGTGTATAGAGTGTAAGTACTTAGTTTGCAGGAAAATCTGATGCAGATTTAGCAGAGCAAAATGTTTGAGCCATTTGGAAGTGCTGAAGGTTTCGATTCCATAGCTGGGAAATGGTGAGCAGCCCATTACTTGTCTTTTCCCTGCGAGTCTTCACCTTTGAATTTTAGGAAGAGAAAATTCCATCTCAGCTCAGGAGTGCTAAATATTTATAGCAAGAGAGTTGAAAACTAGGATTCTTAGCTGCAAAATGTGGGTCTTCATGTTTTAAGCAAAACGAGGCCAGAGCCATTAATTCCACAGAGATTTACTTATCTAGACACAGCGATGCCATAAAATGGTCAAGTACTGGAGCCAGTGTCTGACACTAGAGAAGTAGGAAAAGAGTTGGACGTCGATATAAAGCAAATTAGTTTAAGGCACTGCTGTGCAGATAAGCATGCTGATAGTCGAGTGTGTTACAGTGGTATAAACTGGTGAACATTTCAGTACCACAGAAGTATTTTTATACTTTCCTTCTTTACGCTTACCACTTTTTGGCATGTGGGAGTTTTTAGTTCTGGTTCTTTGCATTCTTTGGCTGGACAGTTTTTAGCTATTCCTCAGTGTCTTTCTTGATTTAAGACCTGCTTTACAGTGACATCTACCAGCATGTATTGATTTATTGCACTGTGTGAAAAATAAAGATATCACTTCACTGAGTAAGCAACAGTCGGGATGACCAGGGCTCATGGTAGTTGTATACACTCTGTATGTAGTTCTGTATGTTCTTTATGGCTTGAATAACTTAAATTTGGTGTTGATAATTTCTTTTATAAGAACTGGGCTTAAATTTTGATATAAATGTTGGTCAATTGGACAATTGCCCAGACCAGATTAACTGAGGGGTTTGAGAAGTTTTGCTGCCGTAACTCCCACTGCAAAGCAGAAGTCTCGGTCACGCATTGCTCCAGGGGACTGCCTAGCCCCTGCAGAGGCAGGCCTGCCTTCTCCCTCAGATGACTAGCTTAAACCAGATCCTGGCTCTAAAATAGCCAACTGAGGTTAGAAACTGCCCACTCTAATGGACCGATTTCAGACATTTTGTTGACAAAACAGTTTCAAATTAAATATTTCACTGTCCAAAATGCATTTTTAAATTCTTTCAGGTACTACTCAGCTGCAGTTGCTGCCATTTCCCTCTGGGTAACACAGTAACACAAATTTATTAAGTGGCTTCTGCGTAACAAAACCTTCTTTTAGGTGTCTTAAACCTGCCAAACTGTTGCTTGTTTTGCAACTTCAGGGACTGAATTTTGCCACCCCTGGCAGCTTGGTGAAGAGAAGGGGTCTGTCCCCTCTGTGGCAGTGCTCTATGTTCTTGACATGCCTCCTGAGCAAGGTGGGAGTTTCGGGTCGGGAAGTTGCTTGCCTGGAGAATTCACAGAAGGTGCTTGCTACTTGGATTCAGAAATGAACATGGAGTTAGGCACACAAAATTTACTTTATTGAAGCAAAGTTGTGATGAATGGAATACCCTACCATTGCCTTTTTCAGGGCCTTACTTCCAGACCAGCAGTAAAAGCAGACTGATTGCTTTATTACAATCAATTGAATTACAATAATACAAAGTATTAAGCATAAAGAAAAAACTATTATAGTATAAAGCAAAATCAGTCACTTTACCTTTTACAGTTTTTGACCAGGTATCACAGAATATATATTTGACAGTGTGGATGCCTATCTTCCTGTATGGCCAAAATACCCGTGGAGTTGAACCAGAATCCTGCTCAAGGACACAAAAAACAAACCAGAGAGTTGTTTTACAAATGTTTGATGCTTTAAATCCACAGTTTAGTGGGCTGTAACATGTTCAATCAGTAAAATAAGTAAAACCAGGACAGGTTAGTGTGTTAACATGTTTTGTACTGTTTCTTTCACAAAAAAAAAAATAAATATAATCAGACCCAACCCTTTGTGCTGTTTATTGCTGTCATCCCTCACTGAGAGGGAGCAAGTGGCTGCATGGCACTTAGTTGCCAGCTGGGATTAAACCATGACAATATGGAAAGGGTTTCACAGCTTGACTGTGGACTAGGCTTGTTAATGTCTATGTTAACCTTTTTTTGACAGTTTTGAGCCAGCTCTTTTGTTTACATAGTAGGAATTACATTAAGAATGGAAATCATTGCAAGTAAGAATGAAAGAGTTAAGTGTGTCTTTCTCATGAATAGTAGTAACAATTATGAAATATATTCCAGAGAAAATGTACGTTTTTGTTATATTTCTTGGCGTAGCTTGACACTAAAAGATAATAAATTACCTCTAATTCTCTTTATGTATACAAGCGTATTTGCAAATTATCGCCATTTCAAGTCAGTATTTTTAAAGCTTTATGTTCTATAAATACAACCTAGGATAATTGCAGTTTGAGTTAATTGCTTCCATGTGCTCTGGTTTGTAGTAGCACTTCAGCTTTAAATTCTGAAAGCCATTCACATGCTATTTCATAGTATGAGATTTTACAATTGATTATGGAACATAAATACAGAACTGAAATATGGGACTGTAATTTTAAAATATATTATTTCTATACTAAATTGATCTGTTTATTATTTATCACTTTTTAACAAATTATTAAAATAAATTCTAAAGCTCAGAAAAGTGTTGAACTTATTAGCATTAGCTGTTCAGAAAAAACCCCACATTTTTTTATTTAAAAAACCACCACTGATCAATACATTATAAACCTGAAACCTGAGTTTTCTGTATGTAGAAATTATGATATTAATTACGGTATTGTATCTGGAAGTCTGTATTTTTAATATTATGTTGTTTGGGTTTTTTTACAATGAAAGTAAAAATTTTCCTTTCTACAGCTGTTCGTAGGTTTTACAGTCAAAAAAAGTTCTGAATAATACAATGGAAACTTCATGGGGCTGCATTTGTACTTTTGCCAAATATTGTAATTAATCCAGTGCAAAAAATACATCAGGGTATAATATAATTACAAACATACATAAACTGTAAAATGAAGTGCAGTCATCTTATTTTGAAACTATTTGCTGAATGTGAATCGTCTGTTAGCTGAAGCTGAAACACAAGTCTAGTTCCACGTGCTTTATAATCAATGCATAAAGTCTTTGGAGCAATATAAACATACATGTAAATGAATTGTTTTAACATTCAATTTTCACAATATAATTGCCTTGAATCATGAAGCCTCATAACCAAGATGTTCCGTCGGGGAGGCGGGAATACTGGTAACAGTGAAATCCAAAATGCATACAAGAAACAGCTTTTGGGTTTATGAGTCCAAAGACAACTCACGTGGTGTTCCTGCAAAAACTTAAGGGGAAAGAAAAAAACCTCAAACCAGCAGAAAAACCCACTCCTTAAATCCTGCTCCATGCTTTTGTTGGACAGCTGAGATGATGAATCCTGAAGTATTTTAAGATTGGCTGCTGCTCTGAATATAGTCAAACTTATACTGTTCAGCATTGTCACAGAAAATAAGTTATCTGCAAGCCCAAGTTTCGGTAATTAAATCCTGGAAGGCCCCTTGGGTGGCTAGCATTGACTGGTGTAATTCAAGAGCAACAAGTATCGCATTTCATTTACGGAACACTCAAGTAGAGATATAATGTATCTGTCTCTTTGCCTCACATAGTTTCAGTATTTTTCTTTAAGAAGAACTGCAAAAGATGTGCAGACTCTTATACGTGTATGTAAGTCATGCCTAGATCCAAAGCGATATTGATAGGGAAAGAAGACAGACAAAAATTCCGAGACCATCCAGTTCCGCTGTTTTAGGGCTGCTGGTATTTAGTCCTTGCAAACCTATTATTTCAATCAAGCAGGAAGCTAATTGCATGCAATGCTTTTATCCTTTAGCAAAAAAGATAAAAAGTCCTCTATTTTAGGTCTGGCTGTGGATTTTTTGACAAAATATTGTTCTGCCAGAAAATGCCGATGTCAAATCTTTTTGCAATTTTACCAGACGGTTTGTCAAGAAGTAGTTCTGTCTTTCCAGGTGGAATTTCTGACAAACTTGACGTTCTTCATTGAAAATTTGAGTTTCTTTCCTGGGCTGTTCCTCTGTTTTGCGTTCTCAGCTGGTGAATAAAATTTATGTATGAGGAGGAACAGGAATTCAGGGGCTGCCATCCCTGAGGTGAGCAGCCTGGCCACTGGGGAGAAGTGTCATGCTTATGTTCCCTTCTTTGCTGTTTGGTGACACTGTGGCTTTTGGGGTCCCACAAAGAGAAGGCTCCTCTTTCCACTTTTACCCTCCTCTCTAGCTAGTTATTAGTGGTTCTGTGTTTGTGTGAGTACTTAAAAAAATAGAGAACAGAGTAGTCCTTGTTTGGTCAGTTTTTATTTGTTTGCTGCAGAATAGCTGCAGCTACCCTTCCTGGGGGTTAGGTTCCAAACGTCCAATTGTCACTGGCCTGGCCACCACCTTACATTAGGAATGCTATTTGGCTGGGAATAAGAAAAGTTGAGTATAAAAAGCTAACATTGAATATTCTTGTGTATGCTGTAGATGTGAAGATCAAGTCTGCAGTATACACATATACCTGAGTCAACTACAGTGTGCATTGATGTTGATGGAACTAACATGATTGTATGCTAATAAATATATTGATGGAGTTATGCTGCATTCAGTCCTAAAGAACAGAAGTGAGAGAAAATGTCTCTGAAATATGCATTGTAACAACCAAATTTGCTATGTGTTGAGACAGCAAATTATTTGCATTTATTCAGAATGCGTTGGATAAGCAGTTTATCTTCAGAATGTATTGAGACTGCTTCAGATGAGCAAGAAACCTAGTAAACAATACAAAAGAAGTAATCCAGTGTTATTCAAAACTGAAATGACATCATCAATGTTGCATTTCCAAGACCATTTCAACAACTTCCTTTCAGAAGAATCCTGCTTGGTTAAACAAAAACTGAGATACTTAATCTCCTTTGAGGCCAAATGGTCTAATCTTTCTGTATTTAATCACTCTCTATATTGAGAATACTAAGAAAATGATTTGTCATATAAATAAGCATGACAGGATTAAATTACTAATGTGGATTTTACTGTCTTTGCAAAAGTTACAGTCTTTTACTAATTTGTAATGATAGAAGTACTCTGATTTAGCTTTGAGTAGAAAGATCTGAACCTCTCCCAATTTCATATGGAGTTTTGAGCTACCTGTTACTAAATACAACATTAACATTACATACAGGTTTAGAAATGCAGAGTTAGGAGTGTGGGTCAGTGTATTCTGTTAGACGTCTTTCCTTATCGGTTTATTTATTTGCATACATTCATTGCTTGTAGAAGGGTAAGAAATATTGTCTAACTGTATTCTTAGGAAATTGTAATTTCCATTAGTAGCCTCATTTGAGAAGCCAGTGGGTTAACCTGAAACATACTGAAATGAAGTTATAGGTGCAACTTCAGAATAGCTTGCACAATAATTCCATTAACTGTGAACATTTGTCTCGTCTCTGCAACCACCTATGTGAAGACAGCTACTGCAATGAGGTGACATGGATTTGATTTTTCTTCATAATTACTCAGGATTACTCAAAGAATTACATCTGGAATCCATTCACACCAGGTCTCTTTCTTAGTAAGAGTAAACATTTTCAAAGGGTGGTACATTTCATTTTAAATTAAATCTCGCTTTGGAAAGATTTGAAACTTTTTAGCAGCGACTGAGAATTAAAGATTCTGTTGAATGTCTCCTCAAATAACTATCATCTCCCTTATAAGAATATCAATAGCATTGGACATCCAGCCTCTAGTCTGTCAGTGCAGATATATGGCATTTGAGATTATCCACTTTAAATCTGCTCAGCTGTTCTGCAGAGTTAGCAGTCTGTCTGCAGGGTACATTGCAATTGTCTTGCAAACTGTATTCTAAATCACCACAGCTTTTATATATTTTTTTGAGAACAGTATTAAAGTTTTGATTTGCTTTTGGGTTTAGTATGATTTTTTTTTTCCCACTTAAGTCAATTCACTCCCCAAAGTACTTTCTTTTTTAAACTTTAAACAGCTTATAGATCTATTGTCCTGTTGTTCAGATTATTAATTGTCCATTACCATATTAATATTCTGCAGTTTGCTTAATTAAAACCACTCAAACCCTCTGAAATAACCCATCCCACAGGAAAAGGAAGAAAAAAGCCTGTCTGAATAGTTTTGTTTCTGTTCTCAGAGAAGCTGAATGAATGACATGTAACAGCATGGAGAAGAGTATTTAAACACTGGTTAGAGCTGAGAAATTCAGATACATATTTCATAGTCCCATTTTTTGGGGAGCAAAAAGAAAGAAATCTTGAAAACAGCTATTTTAAGCTGTGAACAGCAATAATTCAGAAAAGTTATATCAAATAAGTAAGAAAACCTTCAAAATATGTCCCACTGTATGCAATAAGAAAACTCCAAAGCAGCAGCTTGAGTTTCATTGTGCTTTGGTCATCATACAACAGTAAACCTCAGCCATTGCTCTCTTTGGTCAGAGGGTCTTCTAGGCCAAAGTTGTTTATTAACTACTAGAAGCTAAGCTTTTCTTTCTCTGTATTCTTTGTGGTGACCACTAAAATAAGTAGAAATATCTTGAAAAATTACACAGTGGTCAGAGAAAGCTATTTAAACCTCTGTTTTTGTAGAGCATTCAAAGTAATACTGATTTTACGATGGATAGGAAACTATGCAGCCAGCAAACCCCATAATTTCTGGAATATCCCTGAATTCATAGCAGATACAAACCATGAAAATAATGTGTTAAATGTGAGCTTTATTTCTGTGGCTGTTCGTTTTTTACTTTTTATGAACCACAGAAGACATTTGAGAGCATGTTTCTTGTCTTGATCAAGACAAAGTACAATGTCAAACACTTAAAGCTGGATGTTCAGTGATACAAACCCAGACGTGCAGTGCCTGCAGGATTTTTTCTTATAGCTGTTAGCACAATTGGTTGACTGTATTTCTACTGACTGACGCATGAGAAATCCAGAGTCGATGTGGTCACCAAATGAAATGACAAAAGCCCCAGTACAATGTCTGTACTAGTTCAGTTTTTCTCAACACTGGTTTTCCATCTTCATAGCTCTGAATTCCCTCCTAAAAGCATAAAGTACTCATTTTCTTCAGTTACTGTATTCTGAGAAAAATTTTTGTCAGGCTGATGTTTTCTGAAACTTAATTTGTTATTGAATTTGCTGGGCTTTATATAGCAAGTGTGTGTTGTGCCAGATTAACCTGACAGATTAATCCTAACATCACAAGATCTAGAAGAACTAGAAGTTATATGATGAGGAGACTGTAGTATGTTGGGCTCTCAAAAATGCTGCTGAGTTGTAAGAGGCTACTAGTAACATTTCTACAGACTTTGTTAGATCTTAACACTCTCTTTAGTTTCTTAGCTACAAAAAATAGAATTTGTGAGTCATAAAGTCAGCCTATTGTTAATATAGTGAAAATTAAGAGTCATGTAATGAACCTGGATGATTTGGGGAGTCTCAGGAGCAGGAACAGTGTACAGTCTAATCAGGTAAAGCACAAAGCAAGGACCTGATAGCTTTTTCTTGTATTTTTACTTTTTTTAACATAAGCTTATAGCTTGTTAGTTGGGCAAAAGCGGAAAAGCCGGTGTATCCATTACTTTCTGCTCAGTTTATGGTAGAAACTGTGGGCTTCTGTAATGGCAGAGACAGGACTTTGATTCTGAGACCTCATTAAGTCTTGTGTTCTTATGCTTTCTCAGAAGTTTGGGAAAGAAAAACTTTATCTGGACATCGCCTGGTGGTGTCATTTATTGGTAGGAAATCAGAATCATGGGCTAATGGGCACACGAATTTCCCTGACTGGATAACCATTGTTTAAAAATATACTTTGGTTTTGTGGTTGCACAGCTAGAACAGCACATTGGTGTCAGTGCACCTAATCCTTGACTTCCGCCGTCAGTAGTGACTTTATGTGACGGGAAATCTGATTTGAACAGCAGTGGTTTGGCCACCAGCAATTGAAATGGACCTAAATAAAAGCTCAGACTTCCACAGAATTCTGATTTTGGCTTATTTTTTTATTCTTCCTGTGTTATATCATATATTGCAGACTCTGTGATTGAAAGTGGCTAGAATTTATGCTATGGTATAATCACAGTACTGGATACAGGGCAAAACAAGAAGACTGATGTGTTTCAAAACATATGTTAAATATTGAGAAAAAACAGCTGACATAGATACCTTTAATTCTTAAATGACCCTGCTTTAATATAATAGCTGTGGATTTTCTTTTTTTTTTTTTTTCAGGGAAGGGAGTTTAGGATTGCTGTTTACTAATTTGCTTTACAGAATCAGACCTTGTAAATAGTAAAATAATCTCTACTTGTACTTTAGTTCTGTTTTATATTTGTTGTATTGAACACCATTTGTTAGTAATCTACAATCCTCTAAAATGCATTTTGTGTTGATAGAATAATCTCAGCATAAATTTTACTTAGTGAATAAAGTGAGAAAGAACTTCCTAACATACTTACGTGGGGGAAATATTTTGATTTTTACTGTTTAGCAGTCATATAGGGGACAAAAAAAAGTCTCAGATTGAACTTTCCTTTTTTCAATATTACCAATAGCTTAGTTTTACATTTCAGTCATGGCAGCTGTACTTTAAATTCTGTGTGTAACTTAAAAGATGAAAATTACACCAGGTGCTTCCTGGTAACTTAAGGTATCTCTGTAGGTATTTTACTTTTTACTCTGTTTCTTCATTAGGAAATTCACTCTACAACTGACAATGTTGGTGGAAGAGAGAGATTAGTTTCCGTGAAAGATTTATAGTTTTGGCTTTAAAGCTGAAAGTTCATTAGTGGGGTGAAAATGAAAATTTAATGATTGATTTAGTGTAAAAGTAAAGTTCATGTCACTGAAATCCTTGTAGCCCTGTCTATGTCTAAGTCTCTATATTCAGTGAAATACTAATTTAATTTGATATCAATTATGCAGATTAAATTATACAAATTTAATTCAGTATCAACATAATAATTTTAATATAAAAATGATTTAAGTGGTCAGTTCTAAAACACAGACCAAGTCAAATATTTGGGCTTAATCCAATGAAAACTTCAATGAGACTCCTAGAATGTACAGTTAACCTCTACCTTTATGTTTCTCTATTATATAAAAATTAGTTAATTCTGTTATTTAAATTTCTGTTCTTAAATGTTGCTGGATATTTCACAGGTTTCCCATGCATTTGGTTTTTTCTATGCAGTTCATTGACACTTCAAAATGAGGTCAATAATTTTAAATTGTTAACTCTGGGAAAAGGTAAACTAAAATTTCATAGGCTCTGAAATATATTATTCCTGGTCTTCATTTTGAGACCAGTTTTTAAATTAACACATGTAATTGTACTGGATAGATAGTTTCATTAAACAGTTTAAAATGAAAGTGTATCATTAGCAGCACAGTTTTTGGTCCTTTGTTGCATTAACTTTTCATAGCTGGAAAAATTAGTAAAATGTTAATTTTTTATTTTCTTAGAGCTTTTGGTTTGGTTTTGATTTTGTTGTTGCTGTTGTCTTTTGTTTTGTTTTTTATTGTTTTATTGACACTTTTCCTTTACCATGGAATAGCAACGTAGCCTGTTTGTTTAAGGAGTCAGTTAGGAAACATAGTAAAAAGTGATCCAAACCATAAAAAATAATGCATTTCTAGGAGAGAAGAAAAGCTAATAATTGTAAGAAAGTTGGGCATAACTTGGTATAAAAATATGAACTTTGTATGATAAAATAGTTCTTCCATGGCTTTTAAGTCAGCCTGTACCCAAAAGCTCAGTCTCCAGTATGGTTAATTCAGTGTTTCCGAGTATTTTTTTTTATTAACCTTTATACTTCCTGTAAAACCTAATTGCATTTCCCTCCATTCAATTTTTTACATATTTTTGGTAGAATAAAAATTATCTCTCTATACTTACTAGTCAGCTTTCCTAACAGTTACTTTTGCCATTATATGACAGGATATTTAGTATGAGTTGAAGCTTTGCACTCGAATTCTTTTACCTGTGGATTTGAATCATCAAGCAGTTTCCTATAAATTGAATACATAAGTAAAATGGCAGCTTGCTTTAAGGAATACACTATAACATTCCTTCTACATCTGTTTCAAGTAATCTAATATTTTCCCTCTGCTCTGAGTCCATTTCACAAAGATCATAATGTTAAAAAATGCTGTGGAAAAAACCCGAGGTAAACCCCAACCTTTTCATGGGTGGACAAAGATATTTCCTTTGTACTTGCCTCTCTCTGGTGCCTGGCCAAGCTGAGGGTTTGTGCTGGAGAAGCGTTTGGTGACAGTTAGTCAGAGTGAGAGCATTGTTCTCACTGCGCTTGTCCCAAAGTGCTTTGGTATAAAATGGGAAATATTCTGGTTTAATTGTTTAATAACAGGAGTTGAAATTGCATTTCCTTTGAATTTCATTAGTGTGTGTTGAGTGAAGTACTTCTGTGAGGATTTTACTATGCCAGATACATATATTGAAAGGTCTGTCTTTGCAGGAATCTCTCAGCTGCCTAAACAGCTGTAAAAATAAAAATACCACTTGCTGCTATTAAAACTCTTAGCAGCAAATCCTTCCTGTCACTTCTGGCATGCTGTGCTTAACCAAGAGATGTTTTTGCAAAATATTTAAGTAAGTAGAGTGATAGGTGATAAATGATGATCTAAAAGTTTAAATCTGATTATACTGCTAGGATATTTCTAGGTTTGTGATTAAAAGGTGTGGTATGTAATTAGGAGGAGGATAATCCTCACTTTATCATCTTAACAAATGTTTATTGTATTGCTCATTCACGCAGAAAAATGACTTGTGATCTGCAAACAATTTCAAATAATTTTATGCAGGCACTTTAGCTTCATTGATTTCACTTGGATTATTTTTCCGTGTTAACTTATGTGTAACAGTTTGCGGGATCATTGACTGAACAGATGATTTAGTAATGCCACGTAACAAAATAAAGCAAGTATCTTCAGATACTCATGGGGCTGGGAACCAATTCAAACTGTCTGTGGGGCTTAGGGCATGCTTTTAGAAAATATGTGGGTCCCAGTGCAAATATTCATAATAGATGCTTCAAGAAAGTGCACAATAAACTTGGACTATGCTATAGAATAACATAATTTGTAGTGAATGTGTAGGCTGTTTGCTACTCTACATGATACATAAACATCTATTTGTCATATTTTCAGTATATAATGTATAGCATAAATTGGTAGGAAAGACCTTAGATTGTTACAGATATAGTGTAGGAATAATTGCCTAGAAAAAATATTATTTCTCATACTTGTAGAGAAAAGATGGGAAGTGATCACCTACTGGATTACAATTAAATATCAAAAACCCGACTTGCCAAAGAGTGTTGTTATGATTTGTTTAAGGCAATTGTGTATTCTAGCAACCTGGAAGTCCTGTTTAATCCTCTGGGGTGCATCCATCTTGTGCCAGGTTTTGGTTTTGGTTTTGGTTTGGTTTTTTTTGTGGAGAAGAAAGATGCTGGCTGCTGCCCCTCATCCCTAAGCAATGCAAATGATAAATTTACTGGTAAGAACTTGATTCTGAATTAAATCTATTACAATTCTAATCCCAGAATTCCACCAGGCTGGATTTAAATTGTGTAAAAGTTTCATGGGAAGTCATACCCTTTTTGAATAAAACAGGATGGAAGGGAATGAAAATTACTTTTTATTTGTTTGCCTCCTCTTGTGACATAAATAGAAGGGTTTTTTTGTTTGCTTTATGTTTTTTTGTTTTGGGGTTTTTTTTTGTTTGTAAATTTGAGCACGCAGTGCTGATTTTTTTGTGCAGTTTTGCTACCAAGAAAACTAATCCACTGACCAAGGCTCTAATCCCAACAGCTTCAAGTTAATACTGTTGCTGCGAATGTTTGTTGGAGTGGTTGTGTTATAAACTTGATAAAGATATTTAGTAAACTACATGAGTCTTGAATTGGGTTATCAAACACAATGTTTATTTGTGAACCTGAAATGAAAATTAAAGGTAATCTTCAAGCCCGTGTATGAATGAGAACTTTTGTTCATTTCATTACAATACTTAAATTTGACTTTATTTATAAATAGTTTTATGTGATTCAGTTCTATAAAGACAACAATTACCATTAATTGCTTTTTAGTGGTAACAAGCCAACGAGTTACACTCTCCCAAAATGCTTCTTTATTTTTTAATTGCTGATGTATTTTTTAAGTAAAAATATTATCTGTTTTTGCAACTGTAAGATAAGTAGTTTTAGCAGTGAACTATTTCTTTGTATTTGACAAGATATTATGTAAGTTCAAAGGATCTGTAACAAATAAAATATTGTTATAAGCTGCGCTGAGTTCTAAAGGATTGTTTTAAAGTGATCTTGAAAAGGAGAAAACTCTTTGGTAGAAGTTAAACATCTACATGTAACTGCAAAGTTCTGTAAGGAAAAATTGTATCACTATTGTAACTATCAGGAAAAGTTTTATAAAAGCATTTTAAGATGAAAATGGCTAAGCTATTGGAACAAAAATGTTCCCACTAAAAAAGAGATATATATATCTCAACTTGAAAATATCTCATGGGTGGATAGTACTTAGCTAGCTCATAAAAGTGACTGTTCATAAGAATGTAATGTATTTATGTTGTCAAAGCAAATTATGTTTAAAATTTGTAGCATTTAGTGCTTGCAACTGTCAAGGAAAGTACTGTACTACAATTGAGACATGAAAACTGCAGATGCTTGACTTTTTCCATATTGAAACTATCCAAATTAGAGTTTTGGTTGTTTTGGGGTTTTTAGGTTTGGGGTTTGTTTTTTTTTTTAAAAATCAGAAACCAAAGAAAAAGTCCTTTAATCTGTATTTAATGTCAGCTTTATTGCATGAAATCCACCCTTTATAAAATGGGAGTTGATTAACTACCTCTTTGGAAAGTTTCTTTTGAAAATCTTTATCTAAGCTTTGGCTTAAAGGATAGTTTTCCTTGTAAATGAGAACAGCATGCTCAGTATTAAGCTATAGTAGTATTCATCTCATTCTTACAATAGTAGGTAATTTATAATTAAAAATCCACATGGGGAAGTAATACACAACATAAATGTAACAGGGATCTACAAAGTGATATGGAATAAATTTGAACCCCACACTTTAATTATGACAGCAACATAAATAAATCAGAACAAAGATACCAGAACAGAAAGTGAAACTTCAATGTGATAAGACATTTCTCCCTGAAAGGTTAATCAAATATATATGTAGGGTTTTTTAAAATTTTAGAATTTATAGATGAAATGGAAAAATTCAAAGTTCGAATTGACAGAAGCCACAATTAAATTAAACCTTTGCAACTAGTCAGTAAGTTCCTGGGTTTGAGTTTTGTAGCTATTGTCAGCAGTAAAATAAACAGTCTTACCTGAAAAATGTTCCTAGTTTTCCTTGTGTAATGGACCTGAACCTTATGTATTGTCTTTTTGTTATAATAGCTATAATACCAAAATAATTATTAAAATTTCTATCAAACTCTACCTATTCATGTCAGTCTTTAAAACTGACATTTTGTTTATCATCTTATAGAAAGTAAATTCCTGTTCTGAAAAAAGAAGTTGTAAAATCAGTGTTCTCATATAGCAGCTCTGTAGTCATGTGATATTCTTGTACCTCTTAATATTTTTGCATACCTGTAGTGTTGCAAAATAAAAATAGCATGGAATAGACCCCTGGGACAAAAAATGTTGCAAGAAGAATTATTTTTAAAGGAAAGTTTTCTCACCTTAGGAAGTATTCTACAGAGTAGTAGAATTTAAAAATAAAAAATATTTCATTTTTACTGATTTTAATACATGTCAGTTGGAGGGGAAAAATGAAATAGATGCAAAAGATAGATACAGAAATAAATAGAATAAGACCAAAATAGGGGAAAAATATCAGTTAGGAATTGTCTGTCTTGCTAGCTGCATGTTTAAATAGTCTCATTTATGGGTACTTACGAAGTGTTTGCATATGGAGTTTTGTTTACTATGAATATAGAATGATAGAGATTTTCTTCAGAGGAAGGACAGTCTGCAGCAATAAAGTCTTATTTTCTCATTGGCCAGATGCCTAAAAGCACTTCCCCTAAACTGCAGACCAGATTGCTTTATTTTGATAGGCGTTGCAGAAGGATGAGTAATGTTTTCTTTCAGTAGTGCCCGATAATGGATTTGTTTTCTTATTTTGTCCTTTTTGTACAATTGTGTATCTCTATAACTGCCTGCAATTCTCAGTTATAGGTGTTTTTAAGAGTTTTACACTCAGAACTCTGATATAGCAATGAGTACCTGAATCTCTGTTATGAGTAAATTATGCACTTACATAAAGCAAAAATAAACTTGGATAAAGTTAGCATACTAGAGTATTATAACTTGGGGAAATAGAGGGAGTGTACCCAGTACTAGAGGATGCATTTCAAATGCGATCGTGTAACATCTAGAAAGTCCTTGATTTTTAGCATCTTTTCTAAAAATCAAGGCTTAAGATTATTTTGAAGTGGTGTAGGTGATACATTTGACTGATTGCTCTAAATGTCAAGAACAGATTTTTAGTGGGACCTGTGCTCTTAAGTTCTTTTGAAAAGTCTTCCTAAATGTGCATTAAACATCAAATGTTGAAGTGAAATGATGTGACCAATTAAAATACCTTTATCGAATATAATAAGGTATTTTTCAGGAGGCTTAGAGTGGAATTCAGGCAAACAAAAGCAATTAGCAAAGGTCATATTGAATAACTGAGGCCAGAATTTGACCTCGGCAGTTAGGAAGCAGTTAGATCAACGACTTACTGCTTTTTTCAGTTTTTTTTTTTAATTAAGACAATTTGGATATGTTAGACTATTAACTGTATCTGTTCCTTTATAAGCATTTTTTTTTCTCCTAACAAAACAGTAATCTTTTACTTCTGTTGAATTTTGGAAGTTAGTGGATATTCTACTAAGTAAGTACAACTTTTCATACTGCTTTTCAAAACTGAATTTAAAACATTTTAGTCTGAATCAGAAATCTCATGCCTACTACTTTACTTTTGAAACCATTTAATTTTCAAGTTTTTTCCTAAGGTCTTTCCTTGAAAGATGTCAGATTGTTTAAGCAGTTCCTCTGAAATATGCGGGCATTTATTGAAGACTATAAAGTTCCAGTGCCTTATTGTGCAAGAGTGCTTTAGACCAGTACCAGCCCTTATATGCCCAAGTAGTATGTAGTAAATTCACTTAAATTTAAATTTTGATTTGCTATCACTCTCTTAAATACTGTGGTAGACTTGTTCTGAAATCTTGTACAATGGATGTTTGCCAACATTCGTCTTCAAGAAAGCTGGATGTTGTGTATTTAATGTTCTCAATCCTGTTTTTCTACAGTGTGGCTGTACAGGTGCTAAAAATCTGGCACAGCAATATGTACAGCAGATGTGGCATTATCATATTTGGGATGAGGTAGACTCTTGTTTCTTCTGCAGTCTGATTTTTAGCAGCAGGTGTGAACAAGAATCTGTGTAAGACAGGCTGTTTTATGACCTCATCACTTGAGTGCTCTTTATTCTCTAAAGGGAAGATGACTTAGAAATACTTCCATAGACTATATATTCTTTTTATATTAGGGTATAAATCTTCTAATAACATGATTTTTCAAAGCATAATGCCATCTAATGAAGAGTGTAATCTCATTTGCTCAGATTACAGTTCTTAAATTAATGCCATCAAGCAGGCAGTTTCTTATTCTGTGACTTTGTGAAAAAGTTTGGTTTGATTTAAAGGACACAACTGAATATATTGCCCCATAAGCTAAAACTGATACCAGAGATAAATCAAATCTCCATGAACCGATAAACTTTTTAGTTGTTTTTTAAACAAAACTGGCTCCAGACCCAAATAGAGATCACTGCAAGTAAAGACCTCAGTCCTACAAAAGACTTGCTGCATACCTAGATGCATCCAAGGCATGCCTAGCAAAGTAGCAGTATTTTCTATCAAACCCCCTTACATGTTAAAAAAAGAAGACAGGATTTCTCTCTGAATCATCTAATTAAGATATTTCTTTAAGCTTGTTTTCTATGACTGCTTATGTGTAAAATGTGTGGATTTGTGATTTTTTTTTAGGACCAAATACTTAGCATATGGCAGGAGTATCAATGTGTTTCTGTGAGTAAACCTAGCTATCCTACCGTGAGCATGGTGAAAGTCATAAGAACATTAGCTTTATTAGGTTTTGAATGAGAACCATGATGGCAATGTCGGGTTTGCCACGTTCTTAGAAAAATCAAGACCTCTGTCTCTTTACAATACTTCTATGTTATAAAGAAAAAGTGTATTTTCTTGATTGTTTTTGAATACCTTATTCTGCTGATAACTTCATACTCTACCTTCTGGATTATGATTTTATTGCCACTCTATTAAAAAAGAAAAAAAGTCATAAATGCTTTTATTATTTACAATTTGCTCTTATCAATATTCTTGCAATTATTTTCAGTAAATCTGTAAATTAAGTAATGTCAACTGAATCATCTTCTTTTTGCTAGGTATGCAGCATTTCTGTTATTACTGTGGTCACTGAGTGACTTACTCCAGTAAGTTCCATAACCAACACATCGCCTGACCCACACCTGCATTTGTAGCATATATGTGTCAATAATCTGACAATCCTCTGCATAATAACATGTACATTTGTGTAGGATTTATGTATGACTTTACGTATGGCTGGTAAGGTAAAAAATACATTGTAAGAAGATCTTACAATGAGGAGAATGGACTAGATGATCTTTGGCAGTCCCTTCTAACCCAAACCATTCTATGATTCTGTGATGGTAGAATCCAAAAATCTAAAAACTATAAGCAGTTTATTCAGTGTGTTGTTATACGAATGTTGTCACTTTGCTAGGAACACTACTTTTAACATGATAACTGAAATTCTGTGCATGACATCATTAGAGCCACCTGGGTGTGAATCTCTGTGAAACTGTTGACTTCAGTCAGATAATGCATAAGTAAAGAGTTTCCTTCATGGATTTGACTGGTGGCTTGGGTCTGTTTTTTCTGCCTCTGAATGATTTTGTAGTATTTTATAAAAGTATAAAAATATTTATATTTATTGCACTCATACAGTGCAATAACTTAGTTAAAAATCTGAAAACACATCCCCTTATCTCCAAAATGATAATAGTGAGTTATGTTTGTATATGTACACACAGAGAGTAATTCAGACTTAAGAGCTTTTCCACCTTTATTGGGTTGTCATTCTTGGATGGTGCATGGCAACACAACGCGGCTCAGCCCAGGTTCACTCTCTGACTCCCTCACTGAGGCAAGGGAGTCCACATGACTCCCTGGAAGCTGTACAAGTTTTGAAGCAATAGGGGTATACTCAACCTGAAAGCAATTGCTGAGTATTAAAACACAGAAGAGGTGATTTTAACAGCTGTTTTGTGTTGTCCCTGAGGAGAAAAGTATTAAGTGGAGTTTTGGAAAGTCTTATGAATTACTTTTTATTCTGAATTAACTATAATAGTAATAGAATTAATAAATATGCATGCTTGCAACTATTCTATATGGCTTGGGTTTACCAGCTGAGATTTATATTTACAAACAAGCCTGGGGTGTCATTAAGGGAAGCATAGCACTCCATCCACCAGTCATGGCTGACATTTCTCTGTCTGCTACTTGGGCTGCTGAAGGTGCAGTGCTGCTCTCTGCATGGATGCCCAATGTATGGGGAATGCTGCAGTAAATATTTTCAATGAAAATAATGAACTTTCTCTCTAAGCTTCATTTGGGATAAGCTTTTATCACAGATCTGGGTATGATGTAAAACAAAGGTCTCTCTTAGGCAGTGGTCCTGTGTTGGCTACTCTGAAACAGCAATGCAGAATTGGAAGGCTATGAGTCTAGAATATACTTGTATGTTTTGGTGTAATGAAATTTCACAGATGGTCAGGACAGTCAGTTTTGGGATAGTACAAAAGCTGTTGCTTTCTTTTATTGGGTGGTCACAACATGGGAATCAAGGATTGATTAGTATAAAAAGTATTCTTGCCAGCAGGCTATAGAAAGACATCATGATCTACCTTATGGACAAGTAAAGAGTTAATACATTCTACTTCATAGCATTTTGTACTAATGTGAATCTTTCACTTGACAAAGAAAAGCAAAGGAGTGCCTGAAAACGGAGCTCAAAAAGTCTTTATATTGTTTGCACGTATTTTTACTTCAGACCTATTCAGACTCTCGGGTTTTCTAGGTGAATTTATTCGCAATAAAATGTAATGACACTGTATGTAATCACACAACTTCTTGGACTTGCAGGAATCTTGTAGATTTCTATCTTACAGAAATAGGCCACTTGCAACCACAATGCACCAAAGTGGTAGCTGGAGCAAAAGGTTATAGTCTCAGTGTGTTATGAGTACCTTCTATACTGCCAAATACTGTGATGTATAGAAAGCACAGTAAGTTAGAGTTGGGCTGCCATGGAGTGCAAGGCATGTACATCCAAAACAGTTCATCAGTCTGAGAAAATACTTAGCACTTTGCTGCAGAAAAGCATAGCTCTTTGTGAGACTGGTTTTGCTTGTGGGCCTGGTGGAAAAGGACTGTTAGATAATCCTTCACCTTCTATTTTGCTGAGCCAAGTACAGGGGAAGTTGGCCAGGATGTCTCAGTTGCTGCAGTCCATAAACGCGAGGCCAGGAGGAGACACGTTTTGCCTCTTCATTTGTCTGCTCTGGAAAACAAATAAGTATGCTAAAGATATGGGGAGAAAGGGTGCTGATTATTAGCATCACCATCAGTTTGATCTGGCAAAGTTATTTCTGCATCTATTTCTTGCAGATTTTCATAGTCCATGGCTCTAGTACTTGAGAGTAGGAAGATTGAAACATCACTATTTATTTGGTTATTAAAGCTGGTAATATTACACATATTTCCACAGGTTACTTTCAGATCAATATGGTATATTTGTAATATTTTGTGTCCTACTAGGTCAACTAATGACACTCTCACAGTCATTGCCAAATCTGATCTCCAAATAGAACACAAATTGAGGGGTTTTGTGTAGAGCATGGATTTGACTCAAGGGTCAGAAATACACAAATCCACTTGAGTTCAAATTCATAATTTCCTAACTGCTTAATGCTTCTTAAACAGTCTTAATAATCTAAGGTTCAGAGAAGTTTGAATCTGATGTTCATGTATCCAACAAATAATACGTACTCTTAGATTATGTAATTTTTCTGTACATTTCAAAGTGGCACAGGAAAGAAGCTTTTACTCCTTTGTTCGTAAAATATTTGTTTCTTGGCAGCATGTGTCTTGATGTATAGCAGATGTACTAAATATAACCTGTGTATGATTTAATGTAGCGCACATGTAGAAAATGAAAATAACATTAGTACAAGTTGTTATTTTAATATGGACCTTTGGGCAAAAGGAAACACTGTTCTGGCCTGGACTACTTATGCTGTGATATAAATAGAAGGTTTGAGTTGCCAGGACTGTCAGTCTGGCAAAGTTAATTTGACCTCAATTTGTGATGCAAGACTCCTGAAAATAATGGCCTCTCTAACATTTGTTCTGTGTTTCTGTTAATAGGAGGAATGCTTTTTGAATTTAGAAGCTCCTATTTCAAGAGTATGTGGCTATGACACTCCTTTCCCTCACATCTTTGAGCCTTTCTACATCCCAGACAAATGGAAATGCTATGATGCTATTCTAAAAATGATTAACTACTGAACAGTAGTACAGGTGAGAAATCATGTCTTATACTCACAGTTTACCTGTAAGGATTCTGTCAGAGTGATTGCAAGGTTTGAGGCTAGAGTACTACTTTTTTAGTTAGTTATAACAAGAATTGCCTCTTATGGCTTCAGTCTTAAATGTGTCTGAAAATTTTTAAGTAGTGCCATTGAAGTCAGTGTTTAAAATTAATTACCTTGCTTAATCAGTCTGAAAATTAACTGTCTTGTATCCTGAGAAGTGAAAAGAACATAGAGTAAAAGGAATAGTAATGCAGAGAATATGCAATCACCTATAATAGAAGACTTATAGTTACTCATAGGCAAGCCATAGTGTTAAATGTTGTAATTTTTCACTCTTCACGGTGGCCTGTAATCCTGTGGGGTACTAATAAGGCTCAATTTCCATCAAATGTAGGCACTGCACTGCAAACATACACAGAGCATCGAAAATACACAAAGTATCTGTAGTATCTTACCATTCTGTTAAAATAAAATTATAAGGCTTCCATTTAATATTTATTCTAAAAGTAATTTTTCTTTATAATCATTTATGTAATTTGGTCATGCTTGCAGATTTCTGTTTGCCAAGCCCTTTAGGCACCATGCTTTGAACTAATATTTCTATTACATGACTACCAGTCTGTAACATCTTTTTTATTTCATTATAGTATAATACTAAGTAACATTAGACTGTGCAGTGGCCAACTGGGATTAGTGTTGTGCATTGCTGTGGGAGAATTTTTGATGTTTAATGACTAAAGCTTAATGATTAGAAAATATGTCAATGCATTTTATTCTCTACTTCGTTTGAATCAGCCTAGTTTTTGAGATTGAGTCTTGATGGGTCTTGCACTCCTGAACTAAAAAGAAAAGATAAAACCAACAGGCCTGTTTTCCTTTGGAATGAGGAGATCATATCACAGGCAGTTAGGGGGGCTTTAGCTGTTGGCACCAAAGATGGGGAGCCAAGGTGGGCCCTACATTAGAGGCACCTTCTGGGGTCAATTTTACCTATACATTAAGCTGTGAATTAAGTTTAGGGCCAGGGATAGAAAGTTTGCCAATTCTTTAATATTAATCTTGTTTGTATGCATACTTACTTTCAGGATGCTGATAGCAGGGTGCCTGTATGTGAAACAGGGATGCTACCAGTGAGGCAGTGTCTCTGAAAGTTAATGTAGTTCCACTTCAAATATTACTAAAAAATCACCTGTTACAGACATACTAGAGCATTTCCTTATAATCAAAGCTGAAGAATGCAGTGATCTTTTTTGTAGAGTATGTGGTAAATGCTGTCTTTTTCATAACAGTTGTCCTTTCCTTTGTGTTGAAGTAAATTTATTAAACATTTATTTTTGTTTTTATTTGGCACCTCTGTAATAAATTCAGTGAAGCTTTCCTAAAGAGAATGAGTTGTATCTGCATTTTGAGGTGAGTTAGTAGGCCATGCTAGATAGCCTCTAATCTGTTCCTTTCCAATGGAAACTAAAAGACCAAATATTCCTACCTCTGTGTAAGGAAATGGAGACGAACGGAGGACATTTAGTGGTGGAGAGACTCAGTTTAAATGGGTTTGGGATTACATTGAATTTGCACATTATCACAGATGCTTTGGGGTGTCCTGCTCCTGCATGGACTCATCCCCAGGTCACAGTCCCTTTGACTCAAGTTCACACTGGAGTTCCAACCTGTCCAGTACAGCAGCACAGGAACAGAAGTAATGTCCTGGCCATACAGCATTACAGCAAGGAGTGAAAGCAAAAGACAGTCTCTAAAAAGTACTAGGCTCTAATATACAGTGAGGCAATCAAGCCCCATGGCAAACACAGGAGCCTACAAATTATTAGCTAAACAGCAGTAACAGCCATAAATTCTATATGGCACACTACAATCAAACCTGCCATCTTGAACTCTTTGAGCCCCATGCTGGGTGGGATCTGTGAGCAACTAAGCATCACGCAGCAACACTTGCTCACTCTCCCCCAGTGGGATGGGGAAAGGAATCAGAAGAGTAAAAGTGAGAAAACTCATTAGTTGAGATAAAGAAAGGTTAATAGGAAAGCAAAAGCCATGCACACAAAGTAAACAAAGGAATTCATACACCACTTCCCATGGGCAGGCAGGTGATCAGCCATCTCCAGGAAAGCAGGACTCCATCATGCCTAATGAACCTTCCTCTTTCCCACTTCCTTCTTCTTCCCACAGCTTTATATACTGAGCATGACACCATATGGTCTGGAATATCCCTTAGGTTAGTTGGAGTCAGCTGTCCCAGCTCTTTCCTGTCCCAGCTTCTTGTGCATCCCCAACCTACTTGCTGCTGGGAGGTGGAAAAGGCCTTGACACTGTTCAAACACTGCTTACAGTAAAATCAAGCCCCATGGCAAACACAGGAGCCTACAAATTATTAGCTAAACAGCAGTAACAGCCATAAATTCTATATGGCACACTACAATCAAACCTGCCATCTTGAACTCTTTGAGCCCCATGCTGGGTGGGATCTGTGAGCAACTAAGCATCACGCAGCAACACTTGCTCACTCTCCCCCAGTGGGATGGGGAAAGGAATCAGAAGAGTAAAAGTGAGAAAACTCATTAGTTGAGATAAAGAAAGGTTAATAGGAAAGCAAAAGCCATGCACACAAAGTAAACAAAGGAATTCATACACCACTTCCCATGGGCAGGCAGGTGATCAGCCATCTCCAGGAAAGCAGGACTCCATCATGCCTAATGAACCTTCCTCTTTCCCACTTCCTTCTTCTTCCCACAGCTTTATATACTGAGCATGACACCATATGGTCTGGAATATCCCTTAGGTTAGTTGGAGTCAGCTGTCCCAGCTCTTTCCTGTCCCAGCTTCTTGTGCATCCCCAACCTACTTGCTGCTGGGAGGTGGAAAAGGCCTTGACACTGTTCAAACACTGCTTACAGTAACTAAAACATCCCTGTAGTACCAACACTGTTTCCAGCACAAACCCTAACATTTCTGCACCAGCTACTACGAAGAAAATTAACTCTATCCCAGTCAAAACCAGCACAGCTGGCTAAGTTGTTGCTTGGCTTATGTTTCAAGTCACTTCTGTTAGATACAACCTGATGGCATGGCTAGCTACCTTCTTTTTCCCTCTTAATTGAGAACTTACAAAAAATTGCTTCATCTGTTGCTTTCAGGCAGGCTGCGGGGAAAAAAATCCAAGTGATAATTGTGAAATATGTTAATTGCATATATCAGATTGTCCTTTCTAATATGACCAGAAATCTCTGTAGTTTGACTGAGAAACTACCTGCAACTTAATTTCACAAAGTCTTCAGTGATATGATTCCCTTCCTCCCCTTGTTACTGGATAATACCAAGTTGTATAATGTTTCATGGTCTACCACTGTTTGAACGTCCTATTCAGACCTGGAAACAGGTTCCAGATGCATGGTGATGCTAATTCCAAACTTATTTTTACCAGTCACAGTATGCTATTCTTTATTTGTTGTGTTGAAATCTTTCTGTCCTTATTCACGTAAGTGTTTCTTACTTAACAAAGAATACATCTACATCTCCTTTAAAAAACAAACAAGTAAAACCCTCCCTGAAATATGTTTGGCTGTGTGTACAAATACCAGAACGGTTCCTCTCAGGCACCTGAATTAACTTCCTGCTTTGTGTCTAAGGTTAATGCAGGGTTTCAAGCTGGATGCTACAGTCAATAATTTCTAAAGTTAGCTTTATTATCTTAATGTACATCTGGTTTTATTCAATCTGTGTTGACAGTGTCTCACACATGCTTAGTTGCTTATCTTGAGGTTGACAGTATAAATGGATTTCCTGCTCAAAGACAGTGTTTGACAATGCATACTCTATACCTCACTGGTGAGACAGGCAAGAGCAAAATCTGTATCTTTCAGCAGCTTCTTAGCTATTAAAATTTACAGCTATGTTAGCTGTAAGAGAAATAGCTTCCAGGTAGGCAGCTGTGTTCCAGATAATTCTTTGTAGTTGGAAAAAAATAAGAGAAAAGAAGCAGTGAGATTAGGATGGGTATATATTTCCTGAAGAGATGGAATAGTGTCTGGCTGTTTATTTGGGGAGGGAAGGGGGGAAGATAAAAGAAAAACCGGAAGAAAACAGCCATAACTTTTATAAAATATACTCCTGTGATACACAAATTTATTGAGGGGTGGCTGTAGCATAGAAATAGCCAAGTGTTTTTCTATTACTTTTGCAGCTTTCTCTACCACATTGGTGTATTCTCTTTTCCTGTAAAATTCTGAATTCTGTCTGTCACTGCTAGGTGATGGTTTACCTCCATGAGATTGTGTGTGTTTGTAGAGACACCATTACTGTTACAAATTTGGTTCCTAAAAATACCAAGTTACCACACTGAACTTTATTACTGAACTGTGTTATGGAAAGTTTAATCTTGGTGCTTAAAGGTTAGGCAATGTTAGGGGATGGTGGGGCATTGGTTTAAATTTGTTTTTCTTTCCGAGAATGTATTTGAAGTTGTGTTTCAACATGCAATACAGTTTGCTCAAAACCAGTGCTCCAGCTGGGAGAGACTTGCAAATGACAGCAGTACTTTCCCTTTCTCAACCAGTAAGTTGTGCTGGGAAATGGGAAGGGACCTGATAGATACTTTGGTTGGTAACTGTCTGTTCTTTGCACTCCTAGTTATTAAACATAGCTTCATACAGGTAACTCAAGGTACAGGAAAAACATAATTCCTCTCCCTGTTTGGTAAATAAAATATGGCAGACCGTGCAAGATCATTTGTTTTTAACCTAACAATCAGGGTTTTTTCAACTCAGAATCCCAAATGTGGCAGGCTAGACTGCCTGCCTTTTGTAATGCGCTGTCTGTAACCCAATAGAATAAACAACCTCCTGTGGCTTGAGTACAGCACAACATTCCTGGTCCATAGTTCTCCTGCTGGATGGTGAAAATTATGCAAATGGCCAGTGAATCATTTCTTATTCACCAGCAGTGAGCAGTCCAAATATAAGATGTCTATTACTGCTATGAATTAGTCTGTTAGTACAGCCACTGAAAGTCTATACTTGTATCCAAGCCTTGATGAGAATTCATGCAATATCAGGAATACTTAAACTACCTTAAAAAGCTCTAAATAGGAAAGATATTGACTATAGGTTTTTTACAAGACCCCTCTTCACTGTAACAGATTGATATTATGTTTAGTAGAGCTGTAAAGAAACAACGTACCAGAGTGAGATGGAAGGCACTTCATCATAAAGTTTTTGCATAAATGGTGGTAGTTAGTGTTGTGTTCACAGTAGATGTTAGTTGCAACATTTCTGTGTGTCGATCTTGACAGTTTTTAAAATTTAATGCAGTTTTTAATGTGTAATGAGTAATTTTGTTGTAATTCACACACCTTGAGGTTAAGACAATTATAAATGTAAAAAGTAATAGCTGCCATGGAGGGCACTGTGTGTTTAAGTTGTGGATATTATTTTCAGCCTTAAGATTTGTCATTTATTTTGTCATCTTCTTCTGCAGAGATGAGAACGACAGGGAACTATGGAAGTTGCCTTCAGAACTCTTGACACTTTACTCAGATCTTTTGGGTTTGGAATTCACGTAGCAGACTGTTTTCTCTGAACTCAACTATCCTTAATATTCATCT
Organism: Nestor notabilis; assembly: GCF_000696875.1. Classification (NCBI taxonomy): domain Eukaryota; kingdom Metazoa; phylum Chordata; class Aves; order Psittaciformes; family Psittacidae; genus Nestor; species Nestor notabilis. The sequence continues at coordinate 17,103 of NW_009917909.1, read as the reverse complement.
TGACTATTCTTCAGAAAGTTCAAATCTTCCTTAATTATGAAATCAGTGTTGGGCAGATGATTGCTGTAATAAATAGTTTCAGATGTATTTAAAGATATTCCAGATGTCGTATGAATGTTACACATTGCCATGCTTCACTAAGTTACATCTCTAGACTTCATTGTGTAAATATTGGAAACAGGATTTTATTGAATAAAACGTATCATGCACATGTTGTCTCTTGGTTTTCTTACTGTTTTGGGAAAACCCAAAAAAGTTATTTAAATGTGACTGTATTTTCACCAAAATAAACCTTAGGCAGCCAGATCAGCTTTGCATCTGGTCTAGCACAGACCTTCTTTAACCAGTGTCATTAGCTGTCTTTAAGTTGTGTGGCTTCATGTAAAATATTCGCAAGTACTGATTTTCTTTTCTGTACGGGAAATGAAAACTCCATTTGTCTTGTGAAGGGAGGAGATACTTTTTGTGCAGTGTTGCTGTAGGTGAGAGGCTCCATTGGTACATCTTTTCTGCAATATCTTCTCTAAAAGTTTTTTTCAACTAGATAGAGAATGTGCCTGCTGCTAAGCAGCTGTGCAAAATGTGCTAGTTTGTTGAGGAAAGGTAACAGTACCCTGACATGCTCATGCCAGTGGTGGGAGAAGAGGCAGTGCACATACCATTTTCTCTTGGCGAGGGCACAGAAATCCAAAATTACCAAAAGGACTCTAGTCTAGTGTAAAATTAAACCTGAATGTTTGTTTTGCCTGTGCTAATATAAAGGGCACTGAACATCCCTAAGTGCAAAAAGAGGTCCAGCCTTTCAGACTGAGGGCTTCTGACCTCAGTTGAGGTTTGCTTAATTTTTAATACTGCCCTTCTTTTCCATATGACAAGCCAAGGACACAGCAAAGACGTGAAAATTATCCTCTCTCGTCCTACATTCCAGCACTGCTCAAAGGGCAGCAGATCTTCCAGCACAGTAGTTTCAAAGCTTATTACTGAATTCCTTTGGTACCAGCTCTGCTCATTTTTCCACCAACTAAATTAAGTGTAAATTCAGCAGTTCATAGTCTTTTTGTACAGAGAGCAAAGCAACCGAATCAATCTCATGCTGCATTGCTTCTTATTATATGAGGGAAGGAGTGGAGGGGGTGGGAAGATGTATGCCAGTAGCCAGATAACCACACTTCCATTATTATTCAGGGGGATCTTTCAAGGAGAAAGAATAACTTTGTACACAAACCTGCTCAGGGCAGTCCTCAAATTGGTGGCTAAACACAGCAGGGAGGAAACTCAGGAGGGTAACTTCTCTGTGCATGTCAGTGGATATTCCCCCCATACCCCTCCATCATCTACTCTGATGATTTGTGAGGTTGTTAATTGAGCAGATCCACTGAAATCCAAGGGAAATCTGACCTTTGACTATGGGTGCCCAAGTGCACACACCTGCACCTCAAAGTGGTGTGTGCTTCTTGGGGTGCTGAGGCAACACTCATGTCATGCTCCCAAACCTCAGGAGCAAACCCTGTAGATGCGATTCAGTGTTTGTAACATGGGGCACTTCTTGCCCTTCAGCAGAACTCAACTTAAAAAGGACTTGTACAGATGGAAGGTGCTAAATGATCATCTTTTCAGGTCCTACTACTATTTTATGTAAAATTCTGCATTCTTAGTTCATATATTACATACAAAATCCCACACCTTGATAAAGAAGCTAATTGTTAATGTTTTTAATCAAAATGATATTATTAGTCAAGTCATCTCTCTGTAAATCTCCTGTAAGTGCCGTGTATAGAATTTGATTATAGTTTTAAATAAGACAGATGCATTATATATTTTATATTTTTTGTGCTGGATGTAAACTTTTGGTTTTATGAAGAAAAACGGTTAAAAAATTATTTCTCTATGATGAAAATCAGTGGATATTTTAGTAAGTATCTTCTAAAAATGTAATGTTACTGTATTTCAAAGCATATAAAAGAGATACAATTATAGTACTGCCATAGTAAAATATGCTTTGGTAATTAATAGCCTTAATACTCTACACTTTGTATTTGTGATTTTTAAAGATAAAAGCAATTTGTAATTTAGTGCAGAGCTAAGTTCAAGTTGTGTGTATGGGAATAGAGAATAATGTACTTCTTAATAAACATGTAGAAAATATTTGCTCTTAATATGGACTACTATAGTCTGGTTGAGAGGCTGGTTTTGTATTTCCAATGAGTGGTGATGTGTCATTTTTTAATAGTATAAAAAATTTTCCTTTCTTCTCCATTTTGGATAATAGAATATTTTTTCTCTGGCAAAGACAATTAATGTTCTAAAACAGGTGCTGCTCCCAACAGCCAGCCTAGATGGCAGTATCCACTCACATAACTAGTGCTCTCAAGGATGGTGGCTGTTTAAGGTGCATATTATAGAAAAATGACATATAGTTCTAAATTGGACAGGAAGGCCTATGCTGTTACACATAAATAACTGTTTCTCATTAAATTTCTTAATAATAAAATTTCCTAATAATAAAATCCAAAGATAAGTCGTATTATCTGGTCTCTTAATTAGACTATGACAAAAATGTGCGGAGGAATATTCTCAGATTTAACCTAGGCAGTGATTGTTTCACTTTAAGTAACACCTTCTAAGGCAAAAATCATGTCAATACTCCTTGCTGGTCGTCCAGAAAATTAGTAGTCTATCTAGTCATGATGGAAATTGCTGGAAATAATTATGGTACATAGTTTAATGCTGGATCCTGATACTGGAATTCAAGAAAGAAATACACATCCTTCATGGGATCCCAGATTTATTAACTGCAGATGAAAAACTTGTGTACTCTTTGTCTGTCATCTAGCTCAGTTAAAAGTGTAGTGCCATAACAACTTCATCATAATAAACAGTGCACCAATTAGTGAAAATTGGATTTAAATCATTAGAGGTATTCTCCCTTGTGGAAGTGCATGTGTTTATAAAAGGATTAGCCAGTAGTACATTCTCACTGCAGTAGCCAGGAGCCTTGACAGAGCCTTGACACAATGACCTTCCTCTCCTCTGGTCTGATAATCAATTCTGAGCTCATGAATCTTTTCAGACAGCTCTCTTGCTCCTGTAGCTAAAAAACAGTGTTCCCGGTGCACTGGTATATTGCAGAAGGTCTGTTATAGCCACATAGCTTCAGTGGCAGCAACTGAAAGGAATCCATTCAGCAAGCTGGCAGAGATTGTTATCACAGCAGCTCATGGGGTTCAGTGAGCATTATATGTTCATAACAAAATAAGCTGACACAGTCTGCAAGCTCTGCCAGATTTCAGTAGACCTGAAATAAGGATGTAATTCTTTTGTAGCTCTTTTGCTGCTTAGCTGCTCTGTAAAATACATGTTTGTTAGATATGGGAGACATACATCTATGACTTCAGTATAAACAAGATTTTTTGGACTTAATTTGGTTGCTTATACTTTGGCATCGAGTACCATTTGAGACACCCTGGGGTATCCTGCGTGGTCTCCACGTTTCCAGCTGCTGCTTCCATAGGCCCTATGTGATATCTGCCAACCCCGTGTGTATCTTGGGTGCCTTAGGGCATCTCAAATGGCACAAGATGCCTGCCTTCAGGCATCTAAATGGAGCCCTTTGTTTTCTGGGGCTTGGATAGTTGATGACTGATGATTTTTCTGTGAGCTTGTATAAAATGCTAGCACTAAGATTGGTGCATGCCTCAATTTTCAAAATAAATTGCTCAAATCCCCAGAAAGCACGTAAGGTAGGATATATGACATGTTGTGCATGTGAAAGAAAGGATTGTCTCCTGCATGACAGGCTGATGCAGAACTGTTAGTTCCTTGAGGTGAATAATTTAGAGCAAAACCCCAGCCTTGTGGGGTCCCATGGCTGGAGTTGGCTGCTGTAACTCACAAGGTTTCTGATGAATACTGAAGACAATATGTGGGCAGGACCTGGTTGAAGTTCAGCAAAGCCATGAGCAACACTGATGAGTTAATGGGGGATGAGGGAGCTGCAGTCCCCTTGCTTCCTGGAGGAGAGGTGTGTGGGATTCAGCTCAGGATTAAGACACCTAGATTTAAGTGTCGAGATACAGGTGTGTGTGGCTGAGCAGAGCAGTTGAGCTAGCTAGTAAGTGCCTTTAGGGTAATCTGACTCATTCTGTAGGCTGAACTGACTCCAGTGACTGCCTCGGTTGTCTATGCATAGTGCCACATGAGGTGCTGTAAGGTATCCTGCCTGGCTTTTGGCTGTTTGTTCAGAAATGTTCAGACCTCCCATTGGTCCTCGGTCATACCTGTTAGCTCAGGTATATCTTCCATAGAATCATAGAATTGTTTGGGTTGGAAGGGACCTTAAAGCTCATCTAGTTCCAATCCCTCTGCCATGGACAGGGACAACTTCCACTAGACCAGGTTGCTCCAAGCCCCTGTGTCCAACCTGGCCTTGAACACTGCCAGGGATGGGGCAGCCACAGCTTCTCTGGGCAACCTGTGCCAGTGCCTCATCACCCTCACAGTAAAGCATTTCTTCCTTATAAAGAATCATAGAATCATAGAATGGTTTGGAAAGAACCTTAAGATCATCTAGTTCCAACCCCCCTGCCATGAGCAGGGACACCACACAGTAAACTATGTCACCCAAGGCTCTGTCCAACCTGGCCTTGAACACTGCCAGGGGTGGAGCATTCACAACTTCCTTGGGCAACCTATTCCAGTGCCTCACCACCCTCACTGTGAAGAACTTCTTCCTTATACCTAATCTACACTTCCCCTGTTTAAGTTTAAAGCCATTACCCCATGTCCTACCACTAGAGTCCCTAACGAAGAGTCCCTCCCCAGCATCCTTCTATCTAATCTAAATCTCCCCTTTGTCAGTTTAAAGCCTCCTTATCCCGTCACTACACACCATTGTAAAAAGTCCTTCTCCAGATTTCTTGTAGGCCCTTTAGGCACTGGAAGCTGCTCTAAGAGATCCCCTGAACCTTCTCTTCTCCAGGCTGAACAAGCCCTGCTCTCTCAGCCTGTCTTGATAGCAGAGGTGCTGCAGACCGCTGATCATCTTCATGGCCCTCCTGTGGACTCACTCCAACAGGTCCATGTCCCTCTTGTGTTGAGGGCCCTAAGTCCCCAACATTGTTGGGCGTTGTTGCTAAATGCTTGTGTGGGCAACACGATCTAATTCCCAATGGCCGTGGCTGTCATGGGATCACAGCCCAGATGTGGACATTAGATGCTTATCTTCTTGTTCCCTATTCCATGCTTTTGCCACAAGGGGAAGAGAGTGGAGAAGCACCACACAAAGTGTTAGGCAGGTGCTGGGGCTGTGCAGTAACCGGTGCAAGAAGCTGGGAGAAGATGGTCTGTCCCTCAGTTCAACTGCTACAAACACCAATGGCCTAACCCATACTTAACATCACCTGAGTCATCCCCAGCTCTCTAACATAAAGAACTAAGCCTCCTTATTAATAATACCAATTAACTTGATTTTTAGCTTATTTCATATTACAGGTGCAACACTGAATCAACCCCAGCTTTGGGGTATGTTACTTGCTTTGAAATTGTTTTATGGTTTTTGGTTACATTTTTAAACTCTATTTTTGTCTGTCTTGGAAGAGAAAAAAGAAGCCAAAATAATTGAACTACATTAAGAGCAGAAACTAGTGTCAGTTCCTGCTCATGTAGGTCTGTGGCTAACTGTTCTACAACTGGCAGTAATGTGCCACCAGTGTTTGAGGACTCCCTGTTGATTCCTGCATCTAATTAATTACTTTT
>NW_009917909.1:0-11318 GCF_000696875.1 Nestor notabilis | reverse complement strand
TTCCTGCTTACTTGCACTCCGTTTGCTTGCAGCTGAGTACTTGCTGAAAACAGCAATTGTATGAATTTACATTGCCTGCACTCTTTGAGCAGAGTTTGCAAGCTCCGCCGTGCCTGAGCCACTGCTAGTTCCAGTTCCGTGTGGTGTCGGGCAGTGTTGAGGTAAGTGACCAGGGCTGCAGGCAGATGGTTTCTTTCCAGTCTTTCCACCACAGCCCTTGCTGGTACCCTCCTTAGCCTGGGTGATGAAGCAGCACAGACAAGCAGTTGTTCCCCCTCTGGTCAAAGCCTCTCTGGTTAGCTCCCACTGTGAATTTCAGCTGCTCATGCCTGACCTGGACTTGTCCCAGCTTTCCAAGGGGGAAACCTGGAGGACAAGGGAGATGGTGGAAATGCAGGAGTGCTCTGGTGACTGGTGGGGAGCTGGCAGGGAGAGTGGCAGTTCCCATAGCCAGCACCAACTGCGGGTCAGTGAGAGCCCCCTGTGTGCGATGCAGTTTGCTTGGCTTCCCAGGGCTCTGACATGAACTGCAGGGGTAGTAAAGTTGATATACCCCCATCCCCTCTGCTGCCCTGCCCATTTAGGCTGTGCCGACCACCTCGAGGCAGCCCTTGCCAAGGGTCTGACAGGTGGAGGATGCCATGGGTTTGCAGAGCAACTTCAGGATCCCAAGTACCTTTTTTCTTGTCCTGAGGCAAGGGCAGGAGCACTGCCATGAGCCCTGCTTCTGCGCAAGCTGCGGCAGCGGGACCACGGGGGTGACACAGGGACCGTGGCATTCAAGGAGCTGCAGAAGCAACTGGTGCGGGGGCAGCTGATGACAGTGTGGGCAGCATCTGGCACGCAGACCCAGTGGTGCATCCCTCCGGCAGCTGAGTCAGAGCAGAGTGGTACCCGACAGGAGCACTTTGATACGTGACAGGCAGGAAATAAGCCGTGACATGAGACAAACGGAGGAGCTGGCTCACCCCTGTGAGCTGGATCTGGCTGGTCTGGAGTCTTCTCAGTGGTGGTGACACAAAGGATACATTAAGGAGATTGTTGTTCAGTGGCAACCTAGGACATAACAGGTACTGTGTGACTGCAAGCCTGCACATATTCAGTGCAGCACCTCAGGTTGCCATGAGCTCAGGTAGCTTAGCCATCTCACACTTTTTATTTGTTAATCTGGGGGTCTGCAGGAGGGAGACAACCTAGGTACGTTTAAAACTTTGTGCTGGTTTGTGCAGGAGACAGCGGGAAGGTGCCTCCAGCAGGACCCATGGCTCCAAGGTATTGCTGTAGGCTTTCTTCTACCACCCAGCCTGGTGCGGGTCAGCACCTCAAGTCAAAGCAGAAGGTGCTTGAGCAGAATGTGTCACATAGTAGTGTTTGTTGGTAATTATTTATCCCATAAGACCCAGGAAGATTGCGTCTGCTGTGATGATAAAGCTGCAGTGCCTCCTGGCTTGACCTCGCTGATTTTCAAAGATGCCTCTTGAGAGAGCAGTGTGACAGTGCAGGAACAAACTGCAGCCTTGTTGAACTGCAGCTCCAATGGCTTCATCACATCTCATGTTGTAACACACTGGTCCTGTGTGTTATTCACAGTACAGAATTTAACTTGGGAAGGAAAATGTGAGCAGGTTGCCTTCAAGTGTTAGCATGTAGAGAAAAAAATGAACTTAAGGACAAGATTAGCGTAACCATGTTACTCCTTTCCAATGATTATTTTTCTTGTCATGCCCCCCACCTCTGCAGTAGAGTTTTCCTCCTCCCTTTTTGCCAACAACCTAGCTACTTTTTCAACTATAGCACTTAAACTTTTAAAGTGACTTCGGTCTCACTTGTAACAAAACCAAAGTATAGGTTATTGAGCTGTTCCTCAATAGTGTTTGAGGTTTGAGTGTTTTACACTTGAGCCAGAGATGGCTGAAGCAAAGGCAAGTGGTTGTTGAACTGCCCTGCAGTGCGGAGACAGTCTGAAGCCCATGCCTTCTCCCTCAGTCCTTTGCTTCCTGGCTTTGCCCCATGCCACAACCAACCTACAGCTCCCCTGGGTGTGGGAGCCCGGGGCTGAGCTGGGGGAGGTGGTGGAGCAGGTACCACAGAGGAGAGTGAGAGGGCGAAGAGGTGTGAGGTGGGCACTAGCATTTCATAGTAGGGTCATAGCCCTGCCTGCCCTCAACCAGCGGTCCCAGCTTCCCCAGGCTTCCTTTCTGCTGCTAGTCTTAGCCCTGGCCCCCTCTGGAGAGGGAGCAAGCCTGGCTATCACGGAGTGTGCATCTGTTACGTACCTGCAGTGCCCTGCCTGCTGGCATCCCATACCACCCCTTGTCATTTGGTCTTGTTCCTCTTCCCCCAGGGAGGAGGCAGTTTTGGTGGCTTGTGGCTCTTCACTGCTCAGGACCATCAAGATGCTGAAACACGCACTCAGCCTGTGATAGGGTGTTGTCACATGCACAGTGTGAGCCTTTGGGAGATGGTGCTTGATCTAATTAGTTTTTAACAGAGAACCTGTGATTTATCTTGTGTTACGAGCAGTGATGTCGCTGAGAGTGTTGCTGCTGGCTTTGCTAAATGAGCCCTTAGCTACCATAGTACTGTGGGTTAAGTGAAGCCTGGCAAAAATTTGCCTAGGTTTCTGCTGTTGCCACACCAGCCTGCTGTTTTGGGGAGGAGGATGTTCTCGTTATTGATATGGTTAAAATGATCTCAGTGAAGCATTGCTGCAAAAGCAAACTGATATTTGTGTCCATATCTATCTATACACACTGAAATGGATGAGGCTGCTTGTGAATTAATCTGTCTCCCTCAGGCTGAAGTTTAAAGTATTTTTCCCAAAAATTTGATTAATTTTACTTCTAAGAACAAACAATCCTTGGTTTTCAGTCATCTGCTTCTGCTGCGTTGGTAACATCTGTCCATATCCATAACAAATGCTTACAATTCTTCATCTAGGTATGAAGTATGGGGCCATTTTCTAAGCAGGTTCTTTTAATGTATTTGTTTATTTTTCAACTAGGGGGAATGGTTAAATCCAGGTGGGCTTTGTTCTTTCTTACTTATTTGTGAAGCTCTTTAGTCCTTTCACTAACTCTGATGCTACGCTGAGAAATGTGCTAGGCAAGCTTTGCTGCAGTCCCTTCCAACAAGGTGAGCTATGGCTGCAAGCACTCCCCATTCACTGCCAGGGAACTTACAGACCTGATGCTGTATCTGAAAAATAAATCCACAACTATATTGACCTGGAGAACATAGTGCTTGCCTCTCCATCACCAGACCCTGGCTGTGCCAGCTGTGGTGATGACCAGCCACCCCTCACTGCGCCCATCTGGCTCTGGGAGGATGCTGAGGGTACCAAGGGCTGTGTGCTGGCAGAAGCACCAGATCAGAAATGTTCTTGTGTGTTTGCTAAATGAACATCAATAAAAGGTTCAGTTCCAGGCCACCCTCACCGGCTAAATGTGGTGCTTACATGAGCCCTCACCGCTATGCGGCTGTAGGCTCACTTTCTACCCACCAAGCCTGCTGGGCAGTCAGATTCCAGGCTTCCATTTGCCATAAACCCTCTTTTCTTTCCAGGTCTGCTGAACTGTGTGGGTGGCTTCACCAGCCACTCATTTCCTCTGCCCACAGTGGAAATGATTAGGTGTCCCTGAGACAGAGGCTCCTCACTTTGTAATTTGCCAGCCCCACCATGACAGGAGCAGTCCAAGCCTGGTGGCACTGCACATGGCTCCTGAGGCAGCGTCCCAAACCGGTGCTCAAGCCTGGGGGCTGCCACTGGTGTGGAGCTGAAGGGCGAGCTCAGCTGGGCCGGTCTGGGGCTGTTTATACACTCCTGATTGGTTTCATTAAAAAATATTGGCAATGGAGATCAGTGGGGTTGGCCCCATCCAGCTGGTGTAGAAGTGCATGAATTTTAGGCTGGAGGAGCAGTGACTACTGGCTGTGTATGCATGTGTTGTACACACATTTTTGGTGAAGAGCATACTTTAGGTACTTGAGTATCTTGGAGGAAAAAAAATATGGCAAAACACTGCTTATACATTTTTAAGAGGCTGTATACAGTATGGCTGTCTAGCTGCATCCCATTATCTGAAATGAGATGTCTAGAAACATCTCAGTCAAGAAACAAGAAAGCGACAAAATGTGGTGAAGACTATAAATCATAAACTACAAAGCAAGCCCACATCTTGCAACAAAAGCTGCTTTATTCAGGCAAGGAAGTGCACTTAGGCATAACTTTAAATAGCATGCGTCAGAAAAACTCTCAAATTCTATATAATTTGACATAATTAAATGTAGGTATTTCATCCGACTACAATTTACTGCCTTGCCCCTTGTGCCTACAATGTTGATATTCATCATAGACTTGAGCAGTTTATTTCAGTGAAAGCTAACCCACACTTGCAGAGCCCAGATTATAATTATCCTACTCCAAAGCGCCAGGCATGGTTCCCTCTGTTGCCCATCTGAGTACCGTCGGATCCAACCCCAGGCTGGGGTGTTCACAGCGCAGCAGATGCAGGCGCATGCGGGCAGACCCCTGAGCACGCAGCCACCTGCCACATATCCTATCTTCCTTCTGGACTCCTGTTTACAAGGCTGCTCTGTTTTCCTCCTAGTTTTGCTCCCCTTCTCCTCATCATAACTGGAGCTTTGCCTTTTGACTGCTGAGGCCTGGGATTGTCACATTTCTATGAGAAGAAACAGTATAAACAGGAGGAGAAAGTCCTGGAAACATTTTTTTGGGCTGGCTGTAATCTTCAAACCAGGGATGGCCCAGTGACAGCAGATGTGAGATGGACAGATGGACCACGGTACTGTGTCTGGCTTCTCCTGAACTGGAGAACTGTGGCAGTTTGGGGCAGGACTTCGTGGGGCTGGGATGTTAAACATGGAAATAAACTGGCCATGGGCATGGCTCAGGGACGCAAGGGCCCCAGTTCCAGCACGTAGCCAGGAAGAGCTGACGGCCCATGAAAGAGCACAAACCTCTCCAGAGGCAGTGCTGGGGTGCTCAGGGGTATGGAGGGCCATGCCCAGAGCACCATGAACTTGTGCAAGGTGTTGCTGGCACACGTGGAATGTGTCTTGGCAGGGCTGAAGTGGACATGCTGGTGCCTGCAGCAGCTCTTGTTTGCGTTGCTGACAGGTAGGGGCTGGTGCTGAGCAGGCAGGCAATGCCATGCCATGGTGCCAAGAGCTCTGTTCTTCTATGTGGCTGGGAACAAGAGGCCATTACCCAGCCCAAACTGCAGTCCCAGGGTTACTTGCTGTTACTGGTGCAAGATTGGAAATGTTGCAGGACACTCAATGAGCAGGATGAGAACCCCACTTACTCTCACAACTGGGGAGGCACAGGTACACCAGGAAACAGCTGAGGAGCTTTTTCCTCAGTGCTGGCAGCACAATCACCTTAAAAACTACCTCATCACTTGCATTACTAGTTCGAGCTTACCATGGTATTGTCACTAAACATTGTATACTGGTATATGTCTGTATCATATATACAGATATATATGTTATATACTGTCAGACTGATTAAATTTCTCCTGGGATGGAGTCTGCACATATTACCAAGGTTCTGCTTAATTCCTTTTTTTTCCCCTTCCCTTGTTTATGACGTTGTTGTTGTAAGGGAAAAAAATGACCAAGAGGTTTCTCCAGCGATTTATGTGGAGAACATCCAAAAATCTGGCCAGCAATGAACTAAATTAATTCTTTGATGAGGACTTGACGCCCAGATCTGTGTTTAAAAGAAGGAAGTTGGTTTAAGTTCTGCTATATTAGAACGTCGCCTGGCATCCCCCCCACTCTTTTTTTCCCCTTTACTTTTCTTGCTTTTGTAAATAGGTGGGTTTTTTTGTCATCCTCCTTTTACTTGTGTGAAAAAATATACCTGACAGAAAAGTACCAAATTTCTGCCACTCTGTCAAATGCTGCAGATTACCCAGGTGAATGCGTTGGAAGAGATTGGAAGGGATTAGGCTTTGGTTTGTTTGCTGGAATCTGGTTTTATCTCCAGAGACTTAAGGCAGGGCTTGTATCAATGGTAACTAAAAATACTTCCATGCAGATGTAAGATTTCCAAATTGACACAATTTCTTTAACAGAAAAAACTGTTTAAACAAAGCCCTTGATTTATTTCGTTTTCTTGCCATTGCCTCTCAGACTTGGCCACCCTCCGCTTGCAACACAGGTAGAGCTAAAGACGATGAAAAATATGCAAGAAAGTGTGAAGGGGGTTAGCTTGCTTGTTTAGCCATCCCCTAAGCAACACTGACTGGGTTTTCAGGGAGGGATTACCATATCCATACATTTCTATTTTTACATCCTGCAGCAAACATGTCATTACCACTAAACTGAGAAACAGAACTTCAGACATCGCCTCTCACACACCAGAGGAAACCAGTGCCACGAGCCCCTCCAAGGGGGGTTGCAGTGTGTCAGCTTTGGAAGCAGTGGGGGAAATGGGATCCAACAGGGATGCTCGACCCAGGGAAACTTGCTTCTCACTTGGCCCTGAGCAAGCGTCAGCCTCCTCCTGCCCTGCTGCAGCTCCTGGGGTGAGAAGGGTCCCAGTGTGAAAATCAGAGCTGGTTCCTTGTTTTCCATGTAGGCCAGCACCTGGACTAAACCTAATGGAACCTTCAGGCCTTTGCAGAGAGAAATAACTTTTATCAAGACCTTTGTAAGTGTTCTAATTTGCAACTAGCATACAGGTCAGTGGTTTCACTGCACAATTCAGCTTCCATGATTAAAGTCTTGAGAGTGCTGTTGAGCTTCCAAAATAATAATCATAATTAAACCACTTGCTGAGCTTAAACCACCACACCACTCCCCCTGCAATTTTTCCTATTGCATGAACATGCCAAAAGATACAGGAAATCCATGGCAAGATAGCTGGACTTTTCATTTTGGCAGATCCCATAAGATTAATACACTTGCTGAAAAGCCCTTTTGCAAGCAGTATTTATGCCAAGCATTCCCTTCTGAAGCTCACAAAGCATCTAAAAGTATTTAAAAAATCCACGTTCAGTACCTGTATGGCTTCCAGTTATAATAAACTCAGCCATGTGGCAGATATGACTGGGCTGATCTTTTGTAGCGTTTTGGGGTTGTTTACGTATTTGAAGTTTTCTAATTCAGATCTCTGTGCCAGAAACATGAAGCAAACCTTTTCACACTGAAATAGTTTTGAAGTATTATTTTTCACCATGTTCTCCCACAGTCCCACTTTGCATTTTGAGAAAGGCAGTAAATGGAAAGTAAAACTGGGCGTGATGCTCACCACAAATGTTTGCTGAGGTGAGCTCTCCTGTACAAAGCATACCGCCTTTTCTCTTGAGACCTCCTTTGGGAAAAATCATGTTTGTGGAAACCTGGTGCCAGTTAACAGGAAAACAACAGCAGGTTCCAGAGGAGCATCTTCTGCAGTGAAGAGCATTGTAGCTTGGCCAGGCCCAGAGGCACATATGCTAACTGTAGTACCAATAACTGTGAATGTCTTGATTACATGCTGAATTCCAATGATATCTCCAACCAGCAAGACAAGTTTGGCTTTATAGGAAAGGACAGTGGCTACCAATGGGGTAGATGGGAAGGCTTCAGGGACAGGAGGTCATGTATGGAGCAAACATGGATGCTGTCAAAGACTCCAGAAAATGCACTAGAGAGCCAGGGCCAGCCACAAGCTGTACTGCCTTGGCAATGGTCTCCTCACAGTTCTGGTGGTTTGGGAAGAGCCCAGGGAAGGTTATAGCACCTGAGAGATGTCAGAAGAAATAGAAAAACAAAACTACAACTTTACACCAGTGGTGAACATGTGCAAAACCCCATCCCAAAAACAGGAAGTTGGTTTAAGGTAATGGCAGAAACTGGGCAAAGGTGATGGCAATTTCCTCTTCATTTTTGGGTGGGCTAAGGGATGCCTCAGGAAGCAGCACTTGTATGGTGCTGGCTGATGGCAGCAGCCCTGGATGCTCAGGTGAGCAGGTGCAGCACCTACTCCTGGCACTTAGTCAAAGGTGCCGAGCAGCATCAACACGGGAAGGAGGCCTGGATAAGTCTTGCTTCCTTTTCACTGGAGGAGAACAGCAGATGCAGCCCAACAGAGAAAGTAAAGGTCAGTAACGCTGAGGAATTTTGTTTCCTTGGTGAGCCTGTACTGACATGGCAACAACAGAAAAGTCAGAGGAAAGGTCAAGGAGAGAAGCTGGTGAAAACCCTTCGAAAGGTAAAACATTGAAGCAGTGAAGAACCAACACTGCTTTCTGGTGGAAATAAATATGGATGGCAAGAGTTAAAACCATTCAATTTGTCTCATAATGTTGACAGAGGATAAGAGCTGAGAGAATATGTTGTGTTATGGGTCTGGAAATGTCTGAGACAGCTGGACCACAACCAGTAAGCTATGGTAGGAAAGCTGGGTAGGCACACAGTGGAAAGTTGGCAGGGTCCTGTGGTCAATGTGGGTCCAGAAAATGTTTGGGAAGAAAGGCCATGGATGACCAAGAACACTGTGTCAACAAAACATTAACAAAGATCTAAATGGAGCTGAAGATCAGCTGGGAAGAAATAGATGAAAGGGCCAATGGCTGGGGTTTGGAGAAATCATCTGCTGGGCTTATGAGTCACAGAGACCGAAACCAGACAGGAACAAGAACTAGGCAGTCACAGTTATGGTCCACTGGTTCTGGGGATGAACCACTAATTTATTTTGCATGTGCTGTATTGCTGATTGCCTCCATCCCTCCCTAAAACTTAGGGCTTTTTACACCCAGAAAAATGAGTAATGGTTGCGAACTTAATTCATACCACCTGTGTCACTGCTTCTGTGAATCTGGTGGCCAACGATTTTAAATGTATGTGGGAACCTTGGGCTGTTCTCTTCCTTTCGTTCCATCTATTTATGACACTTAGGGTGAGACACTGAAGTGGTGATGAACGCTGCAAAACTAGGTTGCTTTTGCTGGATCCCACTGCATTGCAGCTCCAGGTACTTCCCTTTGCCATGAAGCCACCAAGTCCCGCATGCTGCAGTGCAGAGCTTTCTGTCCCAAGGCAATAAATAGCTGGAGAGGTGACAGCTGTCACACATTCATGGCCACATGCATGCACATGGCTGCATCTGTTTCTGTAACAGAATGGGATGCAGTAAGTTATGATGAACTGTGGTTTTTTTCAATGTGCTGAGCTTGCTTGGAGCCTGGCTGAGGACAAGCCTTTTCTGTCACATTCCTGAGAGCGTGGGGCAAGATTTCTGAAGGCCTTTTACAGGGTGTTACTGAAGGCCGCCATGGCACAGTAATTTAAGTATGTGACACTGACTGTTTCTCAGTCACTAACAGTCTCATGGTGCCTGGCAGAGGGGGACGCCAGCATGACTGATGGATCTGGTGTTTCCCATTACTCCTGGTGTTTATTGACTTTAAAGAGGGAGATCTCTAATGTGCTCGTGTTTTTGTCTTGTTTGTGTAGACAGTGGCATACCAAATCTTGTGATTGTAATTTCTAATAACAGTAATAAACATGGTAAGCCTATGGTACACATAGGAAGAAAGGTTGAAGAAGAAACACTAACGGTGATCTAGCTGGGCTCATTTTCTACAGCTCTAGTTGACAACTTCAGGATTTACCCCCACAGACAGAACAGAAAGTCTTGCAAAAACATCTACCTGTAGGAAGAGGTCAGATCTGGTTTTATCCTGAATGAGACTTTGGTGCAGTTAGTTATGGGATGTTCCTGATTACTGCAGTCCCAGAAATATAAGTCACATGGTTCCTTCACAGGTCATTTCAAATAGTTCAGCTGAGCAGAAGTTTGGCTTTTTGCTAGAAAATGTAGTTCCCTTTTCAATTGTCATTCCAAAGTAATGCTAGGAATGTGGTCGAGAAATGCTATGACATGAAACTTGGGCTGACTTCAGAGTAAGTTCTAAATGTGCTTTCTGCATAACCATCTCTGATTAGACCTAGACTTTTCTTTTTTTCTCCAAAACTCTGATGGCAGTTTGGAGACCACAATGCATCTCTTCACAAGTGCAGTAAGCTCCTAGCCCACGACTTGCCAGAGTCTGCCCTGTCACTTCCTTTCTCAAATCCCAACAAAGATGCCTGCAGTTCACTGAAGAGCTCCATTTTTATTAAATTTCCATAATTATGCAAGAGGCACAGGATATGTCTCCCTCCAAGCACACTTATTTTTCTGCATATCAAAGACACTTGTTCCCTTGTTCAGATCAAAGACGTTTCTCAGTGTTAGAAGTTTCTTACTTCAAGAACTAAGCTGAACAATTACAGCATGCTTGCTTGATACCTTTATCAAACAGTACCTCGGTAGGTTCATTACTTTTCACTTTGTGCTCTCTCTACTGTGTTTATTTTTTGTTTTCTTTTAACCTCAGAAGCACAGTAAGGCTGCCACAGCAGCTTGGTATTCCTGTTGTAATGCAGCCCTTAGGGGTTTTTTTTAAGTTTCGTAAAGCACGTGGGTATATATTCCAGAAGGTTATGATGGGTATTTAAAACTGGACTATGGGCTCCTACAGGGAACTACATTAAGCTCCAGAGAGAAGCCTTCAACCCCGGAGTGAGGGGAAACCCCGCATCCAGGAGCCTCAGTTTGGAGTGGCAAGAGCCACTGGAGCCTCGAGCCCTCGACAGGCCTTTCCCAGGAGCCGCAGCCCTGCTGCCACGTGCAGGGACTCACAGGGGGCAGCGCCAGGAGGGAGGCACTACCTGAGCTGGGAAAACCCACCCCAGGGAGTGCAGGAAGTGTGTGGCGCAGCAGATGTGGGGACTGTGAGAATGAAGACCTTGGGCCCACTGTAGGAGAGGATCAGGTTCGAGACCACCTTAAGAACCTGAACGTGCACAAGTCCATGGGACCTGATGAAATCCATTCACGGGTCCTGAAGGAGCTGGCGAATGAAGTTCCCCAGCCACTGTCCATCATATTTGAAAAATCATGGCAGTCAGGTGAAGTTCCTGATGACTGGAAATATATGACTGGAAATGGGGGAAATATAATGCCCATTTTCAAGAAGGGAAGGTGGAAGACCCGGGGAACTACAGACCAGGCAGTCTCACCTCTGTGCCTGGCAAAATCTTGGAGCAGATTCTCCTGGAAAGAATGCTGAGGCACATGAAAAACAGTGAGGTGGTTGGTGACAGCCAGCTTGGTTTCACTAAGGGGAAATCCTGCCTTACCAATTTGGTGGCCTTCTATGATGGGGCTACAGAACTGATGGACAGCGGCAGAGCAGTTGGCGTCATCTGCCTGGAATTGTGCTAAGTGTTTGACACTGTCCCACGCGACATCCTTGTCT